>NC_133651.1:314373633-314666319 GCF_009905375.1 Apium graveolens | reverse complement strand
TCCATGGCTTCTAAATTTTTCCACATCACATTTTTCTGGATTAAAATAACCAACCTGATTATGCGCGACAATTTGGAAATTGAGAGCCATTTAAAATAATAATAAGACACACACTTTCAGAATTTTAAGAATAATATTAAGAAAATTCGAATTAATTAAATTAATTTAATAATTCGAATTAAATTAATTATAATCGAAAAATTTAGACAGAAATGTATCTCGTTAAAATTCTTAACTCACAAACGCAGATTTGAAAAGCCAAAAGACACAAAACAGAAATTAAAATTAAAATCAAAAATACCCAAAATCAACAAACACAATGATTCGAAAAAAAGTTTTGAAAAAATTTTGGCAGCACTCCTGTATGTATATATATATGTATATATAACAGGAGTAAATTGCTGAGTAAGAACTCGAGCACAAGAGTAACAATGGAGATCTGTTGGTTCGAAGAGAGAGAGAGACAAGACTGTTCGGTTTGAAAATGATGAGAGAAAACTGTTGTACGAAATGATAAAACAAAACAACAAAACTGATTAAGTAGTATAACTGGTATGACAATCCGGGATTGTCATACCGATTGTCATACCAGGTAAAAGAAGAAAACAAATAAAAGTAAAAAATAATAAACACTAAATTTATAACTGGTATGACAATCTGATAGTCATACCGATTGTCATACCAGTAAAATAAAAAAGAAATATATATATAAAAGTTTATAACTGGCAAGACAATTGATAGTCATACCGATTGTCTTGCCAGTATAAAGCTATACTGAATCATAATAATCAAAATTTAAACTGAAATGACTTTCAGCAAGACAATTTCAATTGTCTTGCCGATTGTCATATCAGCTTTAAAAAAAACACAGAAACACACATATATATAAATATGTACTGAAATAAAGACTTATATAACTTAGTAAAAATTCAGAAAATATTTACAAAATTAAAATAATTAAAATATTTCAGAGATAATAATATTTTCAGTCCAAAAATAGATTTCTTTTGAATTTTAAATTAAATTCATAGAAAAATATTTTTAGAGAAAATAAAATATTCTGAGACATTAAAATTAACAAGTTGAGTAAATAAATAAGATAAGATAATAAATTACATAGAAATAAGCAAGATATGATAAATGATAAAAAATTTGCAAATGAATTTTTCATTTATGAAAAATTCATTTGTAAATTCATTCAAGAACAGATCTCAGATATTAACTAAATTAATCACTAAAACTATTCAACATGCCCAATTTACCAACTAATCTGGTAAATGTGGATTCATCAAGTGGTTTAGTGAAAATATCTGCTATTTGTTCTTCTGTTGGAACAAAAAATAGTTCAACAGTACCATTCATGACGTGCTCTCTAATAAAATGATACCTGATGTCAATGTGCTTTGTCCTCGAGTGCTGCACAGGGTTGTTGGTGATGGCTATTGCACTTGTATTGTCACATAAAATAGGAATTTTGTTCAATACAGAGCCATAGTCTCGTAGCTGGTTCCTAATCCACAAGATCTGAGCACAGCAGCTTCCAGCAGCAATATATTCAGCCTCGGCCGTTGAGTTGGAAACTGTTTGCTGTTTCTTGCTGTACCATGAGACTAGTCTGCTACCTAGGAATTGACAACTCCCTGAGGTGCTTTTCCTATCAACAACACTTCCTGCATAATCTGAATCTGTATATCCAACAAGGTTAAAACCAGATTCTTTAGGGTACCAAATACCTAGATTTGGTGTTCCCTTAAGATATCTTAAGATTCGTTTAACAGCAACGAGATGAATATCTCTAGGATCCGCTTGGAACCTTGCACATAAGCATGTAGCATACATAATATCTGGTCTACTTGCAGTAAGATAGAGTAACGAGCCAATCATACCTCTGTAGCTTGTGACATCTACCTTAATGGAGTTTTCACATGGTCCAAGCTTGACAGCTGTAGTTGATGGAGTCCTTGCTGATGCAGAATCCTCTAGATTGTACTTTTTGAGGAGTTCCTTGAGATACTTGGATTGACAAATAAATGTTCCATCTAACCTTTGATTTACTTGTAATCCAAGAAAGAACTTCAGCTCTCCCATCATGCTCATTTCAAACTTGCTGTGCATTAACTTAGCAAATCTCTTACAGAGATTATCATTAGTAGACCCAAATATTATATCATCCACATAGACTTGGACTAATATAGTATCATTCTTATGTTTTTTAGAAAAGAGAGTTTTGTCTATGACACCTCTAATAAAGCTATTTTCAATAAGAAATTCAGAGAGAGTGTCATACCATTTTCTTGGAGACTGTTTGAGCCCATAGATAGCCTTGAAAAGAAAGAAGACAAAATCCAAATGATCTGGATCTTCAAAACCAGGAGGTTGCTCTACATATACCTCTTCATCCAGCTTTCCATTCAGAAAGGCGCTCTTGACATCCATTTGATAAACTTTAAAGTTTGAGAATGCTGCGAATGCCAGAAATATCCTGATGGCCTCAAGTCTAGCCACTGGAGCATAGGTTTCATCATAATCAATGCCTTCAGCTTGAGAATACCCTTTTGCTACCAGTCTTGCCTTGTTTCTTGTAACCACACCATCTTCATCTAGTTTATTCCTGAATACCCACCTAGTACCAACAGCTTTCTTGTGTGTAGGTCTAGGTACCAGTTTCCAGACTTGTTGACTTTCAAACTGATTGAGTTCATCTTGCATAGCAATCACCCAATCTGGATCAGTTAGTGCTTCTTCAATCTTCTTAGGTTCCATCTCAGAAAGAAATCCTGAGAACAGACACTCATTTTGAGTAGCACGTCTAGTTCTGACTCCAACATCTGGATCACCAATAATCAACTCAAAAGGAGCTTTATTCCAGACAGTCTGTCTTGGAAGATTTGATCTTGATGATTCGCCTTGAAATTCATTGGATGTTGTGTCCTACTAGATGATCCTTCAGCATCTCCCCCTGAGTTGTTGCCATGTTGACTTGAAGATTCTCCGTCAGTAGCAGTGGTATCTCCATTGTTGCCAAAGTTTCCATCACTATTACCTTGAGTATCATCATGATTAACAGGTTCTTCACCAGCAACAACCTCAGGTTCTTGACCATGTTCTGATTCTGAATCTGACATATCATCAACTTCAGTTTCTCAGAAGGATCTTCAGTTTGGATACTAGGGAGTTTAGTGTCATCAAATGTAACATTGACACTTTCAGTTACTTTGTGTTGATCAATGATATACACTCTGTATGATCTTCTTCCATATCCAACAAAAATACCCTCATATGCCTTTGCCTCGAATTTACCACGACGATCATCTCCATCCTTGAGCACGAAGCATCTGGCACCAAATACATGAAAGTATTTGATAGAAGGTTTCTGTTCATTCAAAATCTCATAAGGAGTTTTCATGAAGTCTTTGTTGATTAGAGTTCGATTCTGAGTATAACATGCAGTATTGACAGCTTCAGCCCAAAAGTACATTGGAAGACCTGATTCACTTAACATCGTTCTTGCAGCTTCAATCAATGTACGATTCTTCCTTTCTACCACTCCATTTTGCTGAGGGGTTCTAGGAGCTGAAAATTGTCTGGTAATCCCTTTGTCTGTACAGAATCCATTGAGAAGTGAATTCTTGAATTCTGTTCCATTATCTGACCTTATTGCTCTAACAGGGACGTTAGAATCTAACTCAATCATCTTGATATGATCAATCACAACTTGTGGTGTTTCATCCTTAGAGTGAAGAAATAAAACCCACGTATACTTGGAATAGTCATCAACTATCACAAGACAGTAACACTTCTTTGACATCGAAAGGACATTAACTGGTCCAAATAAATCCATGTGCAATAATTGCAGAACACCAGTTATGGAAGATGTGTCAGTGCCTCTGTGACTTGCTTTCTTTGCTTTGACTTTCCTTTCTGGCAAGCCTCACATAGTCCTTCTGGAGAGAATTCCAGCTGAGGCAGACCTCTTACCAATTCTCTTTTTACAAGAGAATTCATTGTTTTGAAATTGAGATGAGAAAGTCTCTTGTGCCATAGCCAACTCTCATCTGACGATGCCTTTGCATAGAAACAATTGACTTCAGGATTGCTTCCAGAGTTCATGTCAGCTACGAACAGATTTCCTTTCCGGATTCCCATTAAGGAGGGTTTTTCACTTTTCTTGTGCAGAATCTGACACTTCAGCTTGTCGAATAAAATTGTAGCCGTTGTCACAGAACTGACTAATGCTAAGCAGATTGTGTTCAAGTCCTTGCACAACATACACATTTTCAATGATAACATTTCCAGCTAGCAAACAGCCATATCCCTCCGTTAAACCTTTGCTGTTATCTCCAAAGGTAACCACTGGGCCAGCTTTCTCAACCACATTTGATAGCAGGGCTCTATCTCCGGTCATATGTCTTGACGATCCGCTGTCAAGAATCCACACTACCGGTTGTACCTGTTTAATGCCCTGCAATACAAATGGATTAGACCTTCTTCGGAACCCAAGCTTGGCTGGGTCCGGCATACTTGTAAAATTGGCCTTTATCAGGCAAAACAACATTCTTAATTTTAATATTCTCAACGTTCTCAATGACTGAACATTTGACCTTGTGAACAGCCTTGACAAATTTCTGTTTAGGCTTAGGCACAAATGTCTCCTTTCTAGCTTTAGGAGGACTAGCAGTCTTAGACCTATCATGCTTTCTATTATTCACATGCTGACGAGGAGTAGTCTTATCATTAGAAACATGCTTACCATTAAAATAAGCAACATCAGATTAAAAGCACAAGACATACAATCAGGAACACCACATGCTTTATGAGAGGGATTAACAATAGGCAACTTATGCATGGTAGACATGGCATTTGTGTTATCCAACTCATGTGTGTCTGAGTTAGTCTCAGTTGCTTTCACAACCTTGACTGGAACTTTTGACACACTTGACTTGGAGACAGCTTTCTCATTAGCATTATCTTCAGCACGGATTTCTTCTTGAATAATAAATGAGGTCTCATCAAATGGTTCAGCAATTGATTCTTTATAGAGGGGTTCATCAACACCCTTAAGCACATGTGGTACTTCCCTGCCTTTAGCACAGACATGAGGAGGGGAGTTTATGCCTAATTTTCCAATAGCAGCATTGTAATCATAACCTATTCCAGATGTTTGATTAACAGCTTGCTTATTGTAAAACTCTTTGGACTTCGAACAAGAATTAAAGTAAGCTTTAACCTTAGCCTCAAGACCGGTGATCTTGTCTTTGAGAATAGTTTCAAGTTGTCTATAACAGTCAACTCTATTCTCTAGAAAAGATACTTGTTCTTTTAATTTATCTTGATTAATGTGCACAAGTCTTAATTCATTGACCTCTTTCTCAAGGTCTTTGATTTGTTGATTTAACAATTCATTATCACGACGAGCACAATCTAAGGAACCTCCTAGATGATAAACTAATTCAGCATCAGTAAATTTTACCTCTTTTCTTGACGATGAGGTGTTTGCATCACTAGCCATGAGAGCAAGATTCCCAACTTCTTCATCTTCACTGTCAGTATCATCCCAGCTTCTTCCCTTTGCCAGGTAAGCCCTTTCAGATTTACTCTTCTGATTAGAATCGTAAGAGTTCTTCCTAACTTGTTTTGGCTTCCTGCATTCTGTGGCAAAGTGTCCCAACTCATTGCAGTTGAAGCATCGAATGGTGCTTCGATCAACCATCCCTGTTTTATACCCACCACTGCTGGTGTTAGAGGATGAAGATCCACCTTTCTGGAATCTGTTGTAGTTGGACTTGTACTTGAACTTGGGATTCCTTTTGAATCTGACATTTGAGAATCTCTTGACAATCAGGGCCATTGACTCATCCTCCAATTGCTCCAGTTCTTCCAAGGAATAATACATCTCCTGATTGATTTGTAGTAGGAGGATCAAATTCTGCTACTATCACATTTCTTCAACCTTGGAAGACTGTACCATTCTTTCTGACTGTTGAGATTGTTGTTTGATTTCATCAGCTACTAGAGCAGTAGACGTGCTGACCACTCTTCCTTTCCCGTAAACTTCCTTCTGCTGAATCTGCTCCAACTCATAAGTCTTTAACACACCATAGAGCCTTTCCAAAGAAATCTCACTCAGATCTCTTGCTTCTCTTATGGCAGTGATTCTATGTTCGAGATGAGTTGGCAGTGTTAAAAGGAACTTTTTGTTGACCTCCCTGATGGAATAGTATTTACCATTAATGTTCAGGTTGTTGATCAATGCATTGTACCTCTCAAACACTTCAGTGATTCCTTCTCCTGGATTGGATTTAAAGTATTCATACTCAGAGGTTAGGATTTCTAACTTGTTCTCCCTAACTTCCTCTGTGCCTTCATTAATCTCAATAGTTTCCCAGATATGTTTGGAATCTTTACAATTCATCACATGTCTATTCATCAAGGGATTAAGGGAATCTACTAAAATTAATTGAAGGCTAGCATCCAGGGAGGCTTCTTCTATTTCAGCAGGAGAGAAATCCTCAGGATCTTTCACATAAGTTCTCTTTGGTGATCACCACATCATTTTCTATTACCTCTGGTTCAATAACCATAGGAATTTTTGGACCCTTCTTTAACACTTGCAATATTTGGGATTAGCAACTTGTAAAAACAGTAGCATCTTCTTCTTCCACATAACATAATTTTCTTTATCGAAAAGTGGAATTTTAACGGTTCCAACTTTTTGTGTAGTCATTATGAATTTTTTGAGTGAATAAAAAATTCAAGAGTGAAAGAAACACAAAAGTCTAGGATCTAGATTTGTACGTTAATCAGAAGGCTCTGATACCAATTGTTAGGTCCCAATATGTTTGTAGAAGGGGGTTGAATACAAACTACCGTTTAATCGAATAAAATGCGGAATAAGAATTGAAACAAAATTCAAGTTAAATAAAACTTTTATTAAACTTGAAATGAGTTACAACAACGGTATCTGTTACAAGGAATTAATCTCAAATTAATTATCACAAATTTAGAATAAATTCGACATGAACTTTTTCTATTTTTGCAATAATTAGAATCAAATGCTAAAAGCGATTTGAGATTAAGTTCTAGGGATTTTGATCCGCTAGATAGTTACACAAGAACAACAAAAGAATTTCTAGTGGATTGGATTTAACAATAACTGCTAGAAATAAATGCTCTGAGGATTTTACAATAATTTCTCTGCTTCTGTTTGTTTTGTGTTCTTCAAATGGTTGGTGTGTATTCAAGTGTGTTTAATGAATGTCTTCTGCTTCTTTTATCATAACAGCCGAAATGGAAATGAACTGCAATGACAATCGGTAGGACTATTCTTTTGAACTAACAAGACTTTCGGTAGGACAATCAACTGTACTGGCATGACTTTCGGTATGACTATTGATTGTCATACCGATTGTATATTAGTACAATCAAATTGTCTTGCTGAAATTAATAACAGATTTTTAATCTAATAAAAATTCTAACAAGACAATTAAATAAATTATCATGACTTTCGGTATGACTATTGATTGTCATACCGATTGTCATACTAATACAATTAGTTTGTCTTGTTTGAATTTAAATAGATTTTAAACCAATTAGAATCCTGAAAATCCTTAATATTAATTCTGAATTAATTAATCAATTAATTCAATTAATCAATAAATTAATCTTTGCAATATAATTTATTTTCTTAATTAAATTATATGACTTAATTAATTAGTAGAGAATTAATATAATCTTGAGCAGCATCCATTCTTCTGAATATCTTCTGAAAATCATGAAATTATGAATCAATTCCACCACTTCAATGTTGACACTCGATGTACTGTCTGGTTCATGAGTGACTAACTTCCGTGACGTTTCTTCATGTCTTGACTTTGATACTCTGATTTTCTTCAGACTAAATCCTTGTAACTAATTGATACCTGACGAGATCTCTGTCACTTGATTAAATCCACAATCTTGATTTATATCACTGAGGCTTGATCAATTTCTTGAGCTTCTTCCAGTGAATAAGTCTTCAAGTCTGTAGATGAATAATGTTCCTTAACCCTTTGACAATGTTACTTTGTGAGATCTCTCTAACGACAGATCCACTATTTACTTATTCCATTCTTATTTGAGTTGAGTTAAATCCTCGAATAAACAAATAGGCTATTGTTGGATTTTTAAACGCAGCGGGGGCATGGCAAAACACTTTTATACATACAAAATCCAAATAAAAGCATATAAATCGTGAATAAAAATTCGAGGGATCGAATCTAACCTTTTAAAATAATTCGGAGACAACGATCAGAGATCCTTAGCAGTTTCTCCTCAAGTGTGAAGCACTCCACCGGTATCCACCAAGAAAACGATGTTAAGGAGGAGGAAGGAGGTGGAGAGAATTGAGTTTTCCAAACTTTTTGGGTTTTCGGGTTTCGATGGGGTTCGAATAAAATAGGGTCTATAATAGTGTATTTATAGGCAAAATTTTCAGCTGAAATTTTCCCATAAATTATTATTTATTATTATCCCATTTATTATTCTCATTAATAATTAAAACACCTTTTAATCATTAATCCTTTTTCTAAACACTTTTAGAAATAATTCTTTCTCTTGATTTAATTTCCAAAAATTAAATCTTTTAATTAATAATATTAAGAACTTTTCTAATTAATTTATAATCAATTAAATCTCATTTAATCAATTATTAAATTTTCCAATTAATTATTTATTTCATAAATAATTATTAGCCATTATTAATTAATTCCTCCACCATTAAATCATTCTCTTTTTATGGTGTGACCCTGTAGGTTCAATATTAAGCCGGTAGTAGAAATAAATAATAATAAAACTATTTTATCATTATTTATATAAATCTCTAATTTATTAAATATGATTAATTAATTAATCATATTTATTCTACATCGTGAGTGATGCTTCTCAACATATCGCGACTATCCGGATAATATGAATTCACTGCTTAGAATACCAAGAACCTGTCAGTGAATAGTTACCGTACAATAAACTCCTTCTACCCTACAATGTCCGATTAAATACAAGGCATGGATCTCGTGTCAAGCCTATCTAATTTAATCACTTGCTTACCATTTACTATGCGTAGTTCTATGCAAATTAGAAACTCCTTTCTAATTTCATTCACTCTGGCCAGAGATTCCTGAACTAGCATAAGTGGATCAGCCTTGAACATTCGCTTCCTTCACTGGAAGGGGTAGATCCTTTATTGATCATACACTATCTTCGTGTACAAATTCCTATACCCAGAAGAGCCCTAATAATTGTCCCTGGAGACTAAGAACTAAACCAAAGCATAGTTCAATGTACACAAGATGACTATGATGACCTCAAGTCTAAGGATACTTGTACAACTATCACTATGTGAACAACTGCTGACACGTGAGTGAACTCCATCAGTGTTCAGCTGTGCGAGTCATGTTCAGTGAACTTATTCCATAATAAGCACCTACATACTAGCTATAGTGTCACCACACAAATGTCTATGAGAACAGACATCCTTCATAATGAAGCAAGCATAGTATGTACCGATCTTTGCGGATTATTAATTACCAGTTAGTAATCCTATGACCAGGAACTATTTAAGTTTAGAGTTATCATCTTTTTAGGTCTCACTATTATGATCTCATCATAATCCATAAAAAGCTTTACTCTAAACTATGGTATATCTTATTTAAACACTTAAATAGATAAAGCCCGTAATAAAAACAAAACAAGTCTTTATTAATATCAATGAAATCAAAACAGATTACATAAAAGTTATTCATAAATCCTAATACATGATTGGACTTAGGACATATTCCTTTCAGCTATGACATATGCCTTTCAATTTTTCAAACCCAATTCAAGCTGATTAATCACATCTTGATTCTGAAAACATAGTCTCTGATAAGCCAGAACTTACTCTTGAAGAGAAGAAGAAGCTAATATGAGGAAGTAAGAAACCTGTACCTAGAAGAGATTCTTCTGAAACATTAAAGAAGATTTATATTGGAAGTTCTCATTCTAGAAAACCGTGAATTACAAGTGGTCTGGGAAGGTTAAATGTTGATCCATATGTAGGATATGCTTTGATTCTAAGAAAGCATGCTAATTTGACAGAATTTGGAGACAATGTGATACTTGAAGACTTACAGAAGATCATATTAGTACAAATTGTTATTGATCTTTTTGGAGAAAAAATGATTTATTTTTTGGAGTCTAGGAGAAGATTAAGGTTGACTCAAGAACAGTTAATAGACAAACCATGGCAGGAATTGGAACTTATTGCTACGATTCTCAAGGTAATCAATCCTATAACTGCCAGATGGTCTGTATTTATAAAGAACCCGATACAGTTAAAGTAGAGAGGAATGCCTTACAAATCTAACTATATTCCAAAGTACATTGATCAAACTGAATATGTTATTGATATGCCTATTGGAGGAACCAAGATAGAAATGAGTCTAGGGAGTAAAGACTTAACTTTTAATCCTGATGGAAAGAAGATTGGGTTTCTGGAACTGGATGATCTATCTCTTGGAAATTTAAAGTTACATGACCTCAGGGCTGCCATCTGTCAGAATGATGAATCAATAGATGAACTGAAAGAACACAAACATAGGATGCAATGGTATTTGGATTTAATAGAAGAAAATCTGCTGAGGAAGTTTCTTGAAGATTTTCCAGACTGTGTTGGAGTTAAGAATGAAGAGTAAAGTCTGATATTCACTGAAGTAATAATGAATATGTTTATTGATTTCCGCATTTAGATAGTTTTGACATCATTAATTGGAACTTGTACATATTTTCACAATGCAAAAGTTGGGGGAGATTGTTAGATATAATTGATGATATCAGGATAAAAACTATCAGAAGTCCTTATCAGGACTTAAATCAGTATATACTGAAGAGTGACGTCATCCGTACTTATATTAGCACTTGATGATCAGCAGTTGATATTGTCGGGATTTGTCACTTCAATAGATATCCGAGAAGGAAAAGGAAAGCAGAAATTCAAGGCGGTGAAGGACTTTATCTCAGAAGCAACCATACATGGACATGTAATAGGTTTCCTTATTGTAATAGAATAGGATTCCTTGTTGATTGTGTAAATGTGCTCTATATAAAGCTCAAATTAGGTTTATGCTTTATATATTGCGTACATTGTTATATCATTCGTAAAACCTAGCAGCTCTCAAGGATAATTGTTCATCCTTTGAGATAGTACTTTTGTAATCAGTTTTTATCTGTTAATATAAAAACTGTTGATTTTGTTAAAGCTTTATCGAATTCTTTGCATAAACTATATTCACCCCCTCTACAGTTGATTACGGACCTAAAATATATTTTGCATTAAATAAAAGCATATATGTAAAGAATGGTTTACATATCTAAAAGTGTTGTAACAGGAAAAAAAAATCAAAACAGAATTTTGTAGTTTTGAAGACACGAGATTTAGACTATTGCAGTTTATACCATATAATGTATAGCTAGATCGTTAACATATACGATGTCAAAAAATTATTTTAATAATCTTTTTTTTAAAATTTTACGTTTCACCAGTCTAACAGTACAGCTGATATTATCTTCGTATTAAATTACTGTAGGGTTATTAAGAAGTAAAATATTGGCAATTCATGAAAGTATTGTGAAATTTATAACTGTTATCCTATCGACTTAATTATTAGAGATATATCGATATCCGCGTGAATATTTTAAAATTAAATATTCTCTTTTTCAAGAATAATATTTTCTAATTTTTTTAACTATTAAATAGTTTTTTAAATAAGGCAAATATTTGAATATATATCAAAAATTTGATACAACCAAACTTGGTCGGCATTAGACCTGTCTCATAGGTTAAAACCGTTTTCCCCTATTTACCATTTTTTTATGAAACCCTATTTTCACTCTCTCTTTCTCTCTCCCTCTCTCAGTGTTCTCGTTTTTTATAAAAGCATATATTCTCTCTCTCTCTCTCTCTCATATTCTTTCCATTCCCTCTATTACACCATGGCTCTTCAGTCAATTGTTCATCCTGTGTTAATCTTGACTACTCTCGCATTTCACTCCACGTCATATAACATTCCGCGGAATCCAAGAAAAATTCAACCACATCACTCAATGGCTCTTCCGAAGGTTTATACATACATGACTTACTTATGTCTTACTTATTTATGTTTTTTAGTTTGATTTTCATGTATTCATATATTTATATTATATATTAGTTTGAGGTTATATAGCTGTATATATGTTTTGTATTGAAGTTTTGTTTTAACATATAAATGAGTTTTATTTTGTATGTATGTGGGTTTTAAATCAAGTGGTATTGTTATATGTGATGTAGGTATGTTGTGTTGAGTTATTTTGTGTTTTTATTTAATTTGTTCAATTTTAATTGATTATGTTGACTTGAAGTGTAAAAATAGTTGATTTGCGGGGGATCAAAATATATAGTTGAGTTTGGTCATTTTTGTTGAGCTTGTAAAATTACAAATTTGAGCTGCATTTAATTTTGCATTTATCATAAGTTTGGTCGAATTTTGAGTTAATATGTCAAATTGTTGTATTTGTGTTAATATATGTCAAATTATGAATGTATGCTTAGAGTTATACCATGCGTGTGTTACCACTTTGGTTTTGTATTTATGCAATGCAAGGCGTACTTTGGTATGTTGTTGTAATCAGAGTTTTCCTTATCATCGGCGTTGATGTCAAGAGATAAAGTCAAGACGCCGGCGGGGGAGACGGGCAAATAATCAAGGACCCAGAAAAACATGCCTCGTAGGGGACGTGGGGGCAGAAGTGGTGCAGGTGGGGCAGAGGCGGTGCTGGTGGGGGCAGAGGTGTTGGTGGTGGTAGAGGCAAAAATGGTGGTGGGGGAAATCCTCACGTTCTTTGCGGGATGGACCCAAGGAGGATGAGATATTAACGATGGATGAGGAGATAGAACATCAAGTCTCGGAACAAGCACAATAGATTAATATACACCATTGTCCCTGACTCACTTAAAAGGTTTTTGGGGAAACAAGCCCCCCCTCCAATTCGGACCGATATCGAGAAAGTACAGTAAATATATGTATTTGCGCAATGTTTTTGGCTTTTATATTAGCATAATACATGTTGACAAGTGCTAAATTTTGTCCATTATATGTAGTATCAAGAACTCTGATGCGAAAATGACCTTTAAACAAAACTTGTGAGTACATTGGTCAGATGGTGCTTTCACGTACACCGATTTATCTAAAGGATGCCAACTTTTGTTGACAAAGTGATTAAGGAGTTCAAGCATGTTATATATGTATATAGTAGTTGTATGTGTATGTGTGTGTTTTATCATATTTTGAACATCATAATAGGATCAAACACTTACCTTTTGTAGGAGTCTTACAAGCCATATAACAGTCTCAACAAGGTCAATATTTACAATAATCTTGTAACACACATGAAGAATGTAATCAAAAAACAATGATTGAGGTGAAATTAAAGGCATACTTTGATGCTGCTAAGTGAGTTGCTGTTGTTGAAGGTAAATCCTGGTGATTGGGATAATGAATGGTTGAAGGATGCAGTGGATCATTGGCAAAGTTCAGCCACCAACATTTCTCAAATATTGCATCCTGGAATCGCTAAAACTAAAAACCAAAGTAGAGCGCCGGTGCAAAAGCTTTTATGGAGCATGGAGATGTAAGAAATTTTCGATAGTTTTTTGGTACATGTTTTTGCATTTTCCGCATCATGCATTTGTTTTTTAAAATATTAAGTATTTTATATATATGACTACAAGAAATAAAAGGGAAAAAAATGGACCACTTGTTTATTTACACGAAACTTCACTCGAAAAAGATTCGCGGTGTCCCTATTGATGAGTTACCTCCAAACGTCGAATATTTCACATCCGAGGACCAGGATGCTTTCTATTTAATCATTAGTTGTCTATATATATTTGTGATGATGCCTATATAAATTTTGTAGGCCCAGTATGCCGATATTGTTAACATGAATCAAGATGCATTGGCTGCAATTCTCGGGGAGTCTAGGCAGCTGAATATCCTATCCAATGGTGGCTCAAGACAGTTGCACCGGGAATGACAAGGCCTCCCAAAAATAAGCTTCCTAGTTTTCTGAAGTGTCTTCACTCCTCCCCGATCTTGCTGAGAATTATAGAGCTCGACGTGGCGATGGTGTCGGATCTTCTAGCCGACTCGCAAGTGGATCTGTTATGCCGGATGGTATTTTTTACAATGTGGTCCGGGATATAATGAAAGATGCAGCAACAAATCCATCTGTATACCATCAGGAACCCACGTATGAGAGAGTAAATTTCATTGCCCAGGCCGCGCTTGATATGCATAACAATACGGCTGGTGGTATCGCCGCCTTCTTAGATGCCCTTCTTGGAGAGGTTATATCGGGACATTACTCACCTCAATTTGGAAAAAGTATGAGGTGAAGTACCAAGAGGTAAAATTACAAAACTTCTCAATTTAGGTTTAATAGTGTTATTTTGAGGCATTTTAACCTCAAATGTATTTTAGCCTATAAGGACAAAAATGACAATTTTTGGGCAACCAATACCCGACCGTATTCGTAAATACCGACCATATTCATAACAAAAACGACTGCCTCCTTAAAATTGGTCGATAAAAGTCGGTCGATATAAGGCTTAACCTAGGAAAGCCTCTAGCCCGATAACAACCAACTCAGTTGTTACTTATACCGACCGAGGGGTTGGTCGTAATAAGGTGAAAAACGACTAACAAGCGGTCGAAATACACAGTCGGATATGTCTTTTTTTATTTACGTGTAAGGCCACTGGCAGCGGTCCGTACTGACACGTGGCACTGACATGTCGGGTGGTGATCTGCGACACGTCGGATGGATCCCGACACGGGTCATACCAACGTGACGGAAGTCATAGTCAAACAACGTAAAATCTAACCAAAAAAGTAAACACCGATCAGATTTAATTCGACTGTTTATGAGTAAGTCGTTATTAACAAAAAATGATTAATTTTGTCTGTATAACGACTATTTCGACGGTCATAAAGGTTCCGTGTCTTGTAGTACTAACGATTAATGAATGAAGATGCACCTGCAAAAATGATTAGAGATATATCTCAATTGGCCCGATATTTCCAACTTACGTAGGTGAATTAATGGTGTATATATTATTGAGTATTTGTGCTAGTTGTGTGAGTAATTGGAAATGCTAGAAATGTTAATCCGTTCCAAAGGCTAAAATTGTTGAATTTACTCCTAATCCTAGGCAACGAATACATTGGGCGATGATTTTGATATTTACAATGCTTGTCGTTTATTTTTCTTAGGCAAAGCTTTCTTCACTAGACTGACTGACTTGTTAATAAAAATAATTGTTTAATAGTCTACCCTTGAATATTCAAAATTCTTATTCATATCCTAAAACGAGAACCACTACAAAAAAATAGGGTTAATTACAACTGATGCAATTTCGACCGCAGGCGGTCGACACGATTTGGCACGGCTAAATTCGACTGGCCCCGGTTGAAATCTAATAGTCGAATTTAATTGGTCGAATTTACAAATAAATTCAACTTCAACCAGTTGAAATAAAAATAGTCGAATTTAAATCGGTCGTATTTAGAGTAAAATTCGACCGAAAAAAATTCGGTCAAATTTACAAATGGTGGGAAAAAAAAAGCGGGAAGTTTCCCGCCAAAATTTTTTTTTCCATTTACTAAATTCGACCGTAGACAATCGAAATTTATTTTTGAATTTTAGCGGGAAATTTCCTTCCAAATTTAGTTTACAGCGGGAAACTTTATTAAACTGAATTCGGTTGAATTTAGTGAAATACTATATTCGACCGCTAGCAGTCGTATATCAAATTCAACTTTAACTAGTGGAAATAAAATGGTCGAATTTAAATCGGTCGTATTTAAAGTTAAATTCGACCGAAAAAATATTCGGTCGAATTTATGACTAAAGGAAAAAAAGAAAGAATTTTCTCACCAAATAAAATTTAATGTAATTTACTAAATTCGACTGCAGGCAATCGAAATATGTTTTTAATTTGGCGGGAAATTTCCCTCATTTCCCCCCGAAATTTTATACAAGGCGGGAAACTTTGTTTGACAGAATTCGGTTAAATTTACTAAAATGCTAAATTCGTCTGAAAGCGGTAAAAAAAGAATTCGGCTGAAAAAGGTGGAAACTTAAATTCGACCGATTTACATCGTTTTTAGCCTTGTCATAAATTCAACTGTATTCCATTGAATTTAGGAGTTCATTTTAGAAACCCTACTGCCTCTTTCTATCCAGTAGCCGTATTTCTCATCTTTCCCACCCCCAATTTCATCATTTTCTCTCCTTTTTCATCAAATTCATTCATGTGATCATCATTCTTTTTCAAGTAAGTTTAATTTTAAAGCTTTCATATATTTTTATGTTCATTAAATTCTATATGTGATTATTATTAATGTCTTGATTTCTTCAATTATTTATGTGTTTATGTAATGATTTGAGTAACTTGAATTTGTTGCTAAAATTAACTTGGTTGTTGTTTATTAGGCTTAGAATATTTGGATAATTAGTAAAATAAGTTTATAATTTTGAGTTGTTAGTTGTTTTTACTTTTTTATGTCTAGCAATGCATTCACCTAATATCAATGTGTGGTTATTTATAGATGGAATCCGATCATAGTTGGATAGGTCGTAGTCGATTTAATGAAGTAAAATACATAACGGAAGAATATAAAGTTGGTCTGGATAAT
Organism: Apium graveolens; assembly: GCF_009905375.1. Taxonomy (NCBI): domain Eukaryota; kingdom Viridiplantae; phylum Streptophyta; class Magnoliopsida; order Apiales; family Apiaceae; genus Apium; species Apium graveolens. Next base: position 314,649,571 of record NC_133651.1, on the reverse strand, counting down.
TTCATTAAATTTGCTATTGAGCATCTTGAAGAAGAAGATAATGGCCTTATAAGATGTCCGTGCAAAGATTGTCGTAATATATACTACAAGCAACCTAGTACCGTGAAAATACATTTATATCGACATGGTATCATGCAATGGTATATTAGATGGGATTGTCACGGGGAGAAAGAAATGTCATGGAACGAGGCCGGAACAAGTTATATTAACACGGGCTGCAAAGATGATGATATGCATGATGCACATGATGATGCCTTCGAAGATTGTGAGGATTTTGAGGAAGAACCGAATGAAATAGCAAAACAATTTTACAAGATGGTGAATACTACATCAGAACCAATTTATCCGGACAATGCCAATCTTACAACGCTGGAGTTTGTAATGAAGCTGCTTCATTGGAAAAACAAGCATAATTGTAGTAACAATGGTTTTGATGACTTGCTTCGCCTCATTGGATCAGTACTGCCTGATGATCATAAATTGCCTGCCGTGCGAAAGATGATTAAAGGATTGAATATGGAATATGAAAAGATTGATGCTTGTGAGAATGATTGTATGTTATTTTACAAGGAACATAGCAAAAAAACAAAGTGTGATATATACAAAGAAGACCGATACAAAGTGCAAAAAGATCATAAAAAACAAAAGATCCCTCGAAAAATCTTGCGTTACTTTCCTATTACCATGAGATTGCAGCATTTATTCATGGCGGAGAAGACTACAAAATGTATGAGATGGTACCATGATAGAATTGCAGTTGAAGGTGAATTAAGTCACCCAGCAGATGGAGATGAATGGAAACAATTTGATCGGAGATTTCAAAGATTTTCAAAAGAGATTTGGAATGTCAGACTCGGGCTCTCTACTGATGGATTTGACCCCTTTCGCGATAAGCACGCTAGGGAGTATACAGTATGGCCTGTGGTGGTTATTGTGTACAACCTTCCCCCATCTATGTGTACTAAGGCTCCATACATGTTTATGCCTCTTCTCATTCCTGGACCGACGGATCCAACAAAAGACTTACATGTTTATCTCAGGCCAGGCCATTAATTGATGAATTAAAATTATTGTGGCATACTGGAGTGGAAACATATGACATGTTCTCACGTACAAATTTTATGATGAAGGCGGCACTTTTGTGGATAATTAGTGACTTTCCTGCACTTGCCATGCTTAGCGGGTGGTCCACTAAAGGTAAGTTGGCATGTCCAGTTTGCATGGGAGAGGTCAAAGGTAAGCAACTCAAACATGGTGGTAAAATAACATGTTATGGAACTGCTCGGTATTTTTTGGAGCCAGATGATCCTCTCAGAAGGAGTACGAGATTTGGAAGAGTTGAGACACGATCAGTTTGTGCTCGACATTCAGGGTCACGTGCAAAGGTCATGTGTGAGAAAATACAGTTTCCCCCACCGGGAAAGTCATCGAAGAAAAAACCAAAAGATTATGGTGTGACACATAATTGGACTCACAGTTCTCCATTTTTTGAGCTTCCATATTGGGAGACACTCAGCCTTCGTCATAGCATTGCCATTATGCACACCGAAAAGAATGTATTTGACAATATTTTCTACACAATTCTTGATGATTCGAAGAAGTCTAAAGATAAAACCAAATCAAGAAAGGATTGTCAAGAGTTAGGTGTACACCGTGAGTTGTGGATTCAAGATAATGGTATAAAACCATATGCAGCATATGTACTTTCGAGTGAACAAGTTCAAAAGTTGTATAAGTGGATAGTCTCATTGAAACTCCCAGACGGGTATGCCTCAAACATATCTAGGTGTGTAAATTGGAAGAAAAATTGCATTCGTCGGATGAAATCACACGATTGTCACGTCTTCATGCAAAAAATGTTGCCTATCGTTTGTCGTGATCTACTTCCGAAACATGTGTCTGATCCTATCATTGAATTGTGCAACTTCTTTCAAGATTTATGCTCGTCTAGTCTCAAATACACAGATTTAGAGAAAATGGAGAGAGATATAGTGACATAATGTCTAAGCTTGAAACTGTCTTTACTCCTAGTCTTTTTGATCCCATGGAGCATTTGCCACTGCATTTAGCAACTGAGTGTAAGTTGGGTGGCCCGGCCAATGGGCGTTGGATGTATTTTATTGAAAGATACTTGCACAACTTGAAATTGAAGGTTGGAAATAAAGCTCGAGCGGAGGGTTCAATGGCACAACGCTACATTGAGGAAGAATGTGTACACTTTTGTACGTTATATTTTGATTCCAAGAATGGATTGATGCATAATCAATTACGTCGAAATGAGGCCCCTCAAATGTTTCATAATGCCAATTTGTTAGAAGTTTACACATATCCGACACATCCTAGTCTACGAACTAGAGATAGAATCTTGAGTTGTGATGAATATGAACTCGTGGCATACTATGTTCTTATTAATTCGCCGGAGGTTGGAAAGTACTTGAGGTAAGTTATTTTTAAATAACTTCTTTTTTAAAATTACTTTAGTTCAAAATGTGATGTTTTTATTATTTAACTTGATTATGTAGGGGTTTTCAAAAGTTGGTACAACGACAATACCCACATTTGAATGATGCGGAAAGGAACAATTTCAAAAAGAACAATTTAAAGATTGGCTCGAAAGAAGGGTATGCATTATAATTTATACACAGACACATACACAAATTTTCCTCATATTATATTTCTCACATATGTTATTAGGTACAAGATGACGAAGAGCTCAACAAGAAATTTATAGACCTAATAAGAGGTCCGTTGTATAAAGTGGAGTCTTATAAAGCATGCAAGTGCAATGGTTACAAATTTGATTGTGTAAATGCTAATGAGATCACTTCACCAAATTCCGGTGTTGTTGTCATTGGTGAGAAATTTAATTATTTTTCTTAATATCTAACTTGTATTTTTCTTTACCAATTGTTTTCCAATTTAATACATTTTATTTCTAGGGACTTCTTCGAAGAACATTATGGTAACTACTATGGAAGGATAGAAGAAATTTTAAAACTCTTTTATCAAAATGGGCATCAAGTGATCATCTTCAAATGTCATTGGTTTGATCATACGACACATGTGAAAGTCGATAAACACCGGATGACTACCGTAGATGTTAAATCAAAACTAAATGCCGAAGACGTGTTTGTGTTGGCTAGCCAAGCTCATCAAGTATACTATGCACCAAACATTGCTAATGCAAAATCATCATGGTACACGGTTTTTAACAACAAAGAGGCGACTAGTTGATGAAGTGTGTCAATTCAAGAAAAAACCGGGATGAATGATGATGCTTTACAAAATGAAGTGTCAAATGCTTCATCATCGCATGTTGAAAGAGTTATTATTCGTGATCCCTCAAATTTTTTTGTTGACTTGAGAATGTTTGAAAATGACTATTCGGTAGATTACAACAATGAAGAAGAAAGTGAAAGAGATAAAGAAGATGAAGAAGACGAAGACGAAGACAAAAATGAGGATGAAGATGACTTGACCGAATGACAACGAAAAGTTTCACACGGCTAATTTCCACCGATCTCGGTAGAATTGAAATAAAATATATAAACATATTTTACCCCATTTCTCTCACTTTCATCTCTCTCAAGCGGCTGTCAATTAAAATTAGGGTTTAATAAGGGTGAAGGAGGCGGCTATCGACTGAGAAAATCAATGGCTGATGAACGCTCAAAGAATGCAATCAAGCTGATAAAAACTTCACAGGTTCATCTCTCTTTCCTTGAAATTAGGGGTTTTTACATTTTTATAATGCGCTCTCTCTTTCACCATTCTCTTGGCTTATTTGGGGGTTATGTAATTAGTGGGGTGTACTGAGAAACAAAACTTAATTGGATACAAATAAAAATGAAGGAGATGAACTATACCTGTGGTAAACCTATGTATGTAACTGCTGTTGTGTCGGGAGTTACTGAATTTGTTGTTGGATGGTTTTTGTTACTGAATTTGGAGGCGGAGAGCTGAGGTTTCAGTTTAGTACTGTTTAAAGCCCCATCTTATTATGAAACCTAATATAGTAGTAGTGGGCTGGGATTTAAACTTTGTATTAAGCTAATTGTCTCATCTCCTATTATATTTTTGGCTATAATCTTCCCTTGGTCCAGCTTAAACCGGGTCTGCATAATATTTGTTTACCATCTTGGTTTTCTGTATTACTACACACTCTTTTTAATCACCCTAATCTTGAATTTTCTTCACTTAGAAATCTTGATGTTAAAGATTTTCCACTTCGTCAACGACAGCTTTCGAGACATGCTTACTATATGACTGTGTTAGTGTAATAGTGATTTCCGTTAGTACTATGCAGATGTTGATTTCATTATTAGTATATCAACAGGGCCTATTAAAAGATGTATATCAACATGTCATTTTAGAAGACTAAAGTCTGGCCGACCTATGACCCCCTGTGTACTGCCAGATTAATACAAATGGGACCTTGACAATTACTGTTTTGACATTACTCTTTTATGTGTTTTTTTAGGTGGTCTGGACTGGTCCAAACTCAAGGAAGGGAAAAGGATACAATAATGGTGGGACCAGCGGAAGTGATCCACACAAACCTAGTGACGAAGAAAGTCAGGGGGAAGGGTCTTACGAGGTGGGAGAAGGCAGCCAACAATTACTGTTTGAGAGGAAAAGGCGCACGTGTTGTGAAGGCGACTACCCGAGAAAACCACTTGGGAATGCAAGACCCACGGTTCAATTACTTCGAACCTAAAAGGGTAATAATTTATTTATATTCCTTCAATAAATATTTTGGTTGTTTTTTTTGGTAGTTTTTTAGAGGGAGGTTTTCTTTTCTGGGGTTTTTTTCCTCTATTTAGTTTCTGCATTTCAGTTTTACAGTCCTCTTTTGCTATATAAACATTTAAACAATAATTTATTTCTTTAGAATACAAGTATGAATTCTCCATGTATTTCTTTTAACAGGAAGTTTTGAAAAAGTCAATATTACAAAAACGCCAAAATGGTAATTAGAAAAGATTTATGAAATTTTCATTTCTAAAATTGTAGCTTGGTTATAGCAGGAGTTTGAACATTGTCCTTGCAGTAAACTTCATAATATAATGACTATTTATGTGGTAGTACTTTTGTGTAGCATATTGCAATTTGTATCCTGTTTATAGCTCAGAAGTACTTGAATGCTAGATGTAGATACTGTTCATAAATGATCTAAATTGAACTGGGAGGAATTATGTTGAACTATATTATATTAATATCATTGTTATCAAAATATTGCTAACAGAAAATGCCTTGAGTTTTTTTAATACTTGTATAGATTGGTTAAAGCATGTGCTAATATCTCAGTTAGGTACTAGCTAAATCTATCTTTGAAACATTAAATACCTCAGTGGTGGGCAGGAAGCTTAGCAGACCACAATATAATTTTCTAATTATTGTCAGTCATGCAATAGTGATTTTCATACTTCAGTCTGTTTTAGCATATAAGACTTTAGTGTGTTGTTTAATGATATAGTAACAGTCAGCTAAATTTCAGACTATTTTGTTAAACTAAAATCAGACCAGTAACTCAACTAATAGTATGAAAATTGGGAAGTGAATGCCACAATGGAAGGGTGCGGTGTTGATAAACACCTCTATACATTGAGCATTGTTTGTACTAGACAAGGCAATCCAACTTAGTTAGGAATGTACACCTAAGCACACACCTGATGATGCTACAAGTATTATATAGATTGATGTAAATAAAGATTGTTTAGCTACAGATTACATTTATTGGCCCCTCTAGATTAAATAAAAATCTCTGGTTCTGGTTTGTTCTGTGGCTCGGTTTTTCCGAGTTGGGTTCTCCATCGAGATGATAAGACCTGGCCTTTTTGCTGACATTAAGAATTTGCTGACATTTGGATTGACAACCATAAATTGTTTTAAAGTTCTTGTTTTTAATAAGCATTATATCTGTTTAAAGTGCTTGTTTTTAACATCAACTTGCTAAACTTTCATTATGTTTTTTACAGTTTTATGGGGAATACACCCAAGAAAACATTGGCACGCCTTGCTCGCCTGAAATGGGATGAACATACAATCTCTACAAAGGGAGCTGCACGTAATGCTTGGTACAACAGATGTATCAACTGTTTTAAAGTAAGTATTTTAATTTTATTTTTCTTTCAGCCTTTGTAAACTACTACTTGGGGTTTAGAGTTTTTTACTTCTAATTTATTCTCAACAGATGTAATGCTTAATTTCATTCTCCTCGATCAACTTTCTTGTTTCATTCTTGTTTTCTTAACATCCTTTAGAGTTTAGAGTTTTAGAGTTTTCTTTCTTTTTCATTTTCTTTCTTTCTTGTTTAGAGTTTACTTTCTTCTTGTTTTTTTGAACTTACTTTTAGACTTTTATATCTTGTTTCATTTCAAGTAATATATAAATTAGGTAGCTTAAACCAAAGTGTATGATTTTGGTTAAAATCACATATATTGGTTATAAATCATATATTTTATTCACTAATTATCGCTTCGATATTGTAAATCAATCTTTCAATAAAAGTGTGACCCGTTGTGCGGCTAAAAGTGTGTTTTCTGGTTTTATGATTTGTTTGTGTTAAGTGTAGATAAGAATTAGTGGACATTAGTGTTGTTTTTAACTGAAATAAAACATTCAGATAAGAGTTTGCAAGTAGCTCCCAGAGTTCTCACGGTTTTTACTCACATGATGCACGGTTTGTGTTTTGTTTTTTTCTCTTTAAGGACTATATAAATTGTAAGTGTACATTTTAGCGTATCACATGTTAATCTCCTAAACGTAGTTTATAATCACACTCATTTGAGTACTTTAAAATCACACCGACTGCTCTAGTACAACTGTGGTGGCTGGTGGGACTAAAAATGCAAGACAACCCTGAGTTAACTTTGTTGAGTCTACTGTCACAATTCATGCAATAAATATAGCCACTACTAATGTTTAACTAGTCTTATATTATCATGTTTCTAGCTACTAATAATTAATATGAGACTGAATGTTTTTTAATTTGAAACACTTTACTAAGCTTTTTTATTTTAAATCTAAGCAATTTATTTTGACAGGAGTACTACATTTATCCGAAGGGGATTCTCGAAGAAGATGGGGACGGAGCTGTGAGAGCACATCTGAATAGGAATTTTAAGTCCTATCTTGGTACTGAGAGGGCCCGACTGCTCAAGAAGTTGAATGTCTTATTTGAATGCGGATATACTGAAGAAGAACTCGACATAAAAGGTGAAGCATTCAAGCCTCATTACTTCTCTCAGCGGGCATGGAATTCGATATGCGCGTATTGGGGCACACCTGAATTTAAAAAATTGTCGGATGCTGGCAAGAATGCCCGAGAAAAGATGGAATTTACCTCTCGTACTGGTGCAAAACCATATGAACAAAGACGACAGGTATTATTCTATCTTGTAAATAGAATAGGTAGTTTTTTTTATCTTTTGCAAGTATGAGTGGATATGTCCTTGATTTTGTATTATAAGTTCTTATTTTGGTTTTAATCTCTCATGTTTTGCTATCTATGCTGATGCCCTCCCAGAACAAGACTAATTACTTAGCATTAATGCAAATATAAAACACATAACGCTTCACTACAACTGTTCTGAAGTAAAGGTGTTTAATTTAATATGTTTTGACTGATTCAGATTTTACTTAAATCTTACAGCCTGGTGAAATTAATAAACAAATTACTAAAATAAATAAATCACTAATTATCTCCATCTTACTACCTCCTTACCCCATCACTAATTTCATTTTTTTTAATTCTTTATTTATTTTTTAAAATTATTACATTTAATTATCTACTTTCTAATAAATAACTATAACTTATAAGTTATAATTTACTAAAAATATTACCAACTTATAATTAAAATATTTATTATATTATTTTCCATCTGACAGGAAATAGATGAAGTCAGAATTGCTAAAGGTGAGATGCCAATCAGTGATGAGGAATTTATAAATACCGTGTACGACCCTACTGAACCAGCTGTGATAGAGCTACAGGTTTGTATTTTATTTTTAAGTAAACTGATTTATAATTGAATGCTTGTTTTTAGGGTCAATTAATAGAGAAGTGCTTTATTTGTGATTTTCCTTTCATATATTATAGGGAAAACTGAAAAAGGTGCGAGTTGAATTGGCAGATGAGTTGGAAGCTGCTGATGAAGGGGCATCCCCACGTACACAAAGGGCAATTCAGCGGAAGAATAATCTGATTGTGCTAGCTGGAGCGAGACCCCCGACTAAGGGGAGGGTTAACTTGTTTCCCCAAGATACCTTGGCGGAGTTGATGGGAGCACAAGATGCAATGAAGCTATTAAAAAAAAGAAAAATGAAAGACTCTGACGAATCATTTGACGTTGCTCCCGAAGAAATCTATTCTATGATGCCAACGATCTTAGAAGAAGTGAAACAAATGGTTCGTTCTTTACCCATGGAGGTGATGCGATCTGTTCTGGACGAGAAAGTGAGTAACCTGGCCACTGCTGCTTTTCCAGACCCGAGTCAGCGATCAAAGCACAAAAATTATGTGCGGACAGCAAGTGTTGCGCTAAAAGGGATCTTGAAGGACAATGATAAGATCATTGTACAGGTAACATATTTTGTTTACTTAAATTACTTGATCTAGAAAGCCATATATTTATTTAAGATGAAGTTTTTTTTTGAAGAATGTTAAGCCAAAAAACCTGTGAAGCAGATTATCATTATTATCTACTGATAATAATTATATGATAATAACAAGTTATAAACTAAATAATCATATGACATGCAAATCTGATCCAGGAATGAAGATCAGTTTTATGGTGTCAAATCTCTGGTTGTCATTATCTTCAATAACAACAATTGGACCAGTCTTAGTCACGGGTCAAATTGTTTGTGAAGTTACAGTTTTGATCAGTCTTGGTTGATATTGATTTGAAATGAAGTATTGATTCACTTCTTTTGGTAATATTATGTTGAATTGTAGTATTGAGACTCAAGGTGACAGACACAATTATATTTCAAAATATAACGAATTTATGTTATCGGTTCTAAGGTTCAGTTAAAATGATTAATTAATTGCAATGCATTGTAATATGAAGGCCTACCACGAGGAGTAAGTTTTTTAATTATGTTGTATGCTCTGTGGCCTAGTTCATGTACAAATATAAACTGACTTTTTATTTTGTTCACGTGCGATTTTGCAGTCTGCTCTATGTTATATATTTATATTAATTGCTAGCATGTTACCAATACTTGCCTTCATGTTTAGTTTATAAACACTTGCATTTTATAATATATGCTTAAAACTTTACAAGTTTCATGCATGCAGGTGACTATATATGTTTTCTGATAAGTATCAGTATATTTATTCAGCTTATTTAGTTGCCTGTATGCTTTGTTTTGTAAGGTAATTATATAGGTTTTATTATATTAACAAAATATTGGTATACTTGTTTATGTACCGATGCAGGAGACCCTGCTAGGGAAGGCATTGGTGGTGCACAACACCTCCAATAATGGAAATAAAGATGCAGTTGGAGGCGACAATGAAGACGGAGTTGGAGGCGAATATGAAGATGAAGATCTTGACGCACACAACTATCCGTTGCTCTAGGTCTTTTTATTTGGTCTAGTGAACACACTTAGCTTTTTATGGACTGATGGATTTAGAACCTTCAGTTTCCCTTTTGTAAAGCTAGCTCTTTTCTTAAACATTTCCGGGTATGTAACTAATGGTTTATTTGAACTTTCTACTATTATTCGGTACTGGATATAACCCGGATATAACTGTCAGCACTGAAATTTCTAACTCCTTTGTAAAGCTAAGCTAACTAGCTATTTTGTTAAGCGTTTAGGGAATGTAACTTTTGTTAAGCTAACTAGATTTGTTAGCATATATCTTTGTTAGTCTGTGAATTGCGTTTGGGTGTACAGGTATATAAATATGGCCTATCATTAGTGCTGGTCATAAGCACTATTATGTTTTTTTTGGCTCTTAAATTCGACTAACGTTGGTTGAGTTTAAATGACATTTGTTGGATAAATACAATCGAATTTAGAAACACCGGTCGAGTTTAATATTCGACCAAAAACAGTCAAAGTTACTTTTTGATTAAAAATAGTTGAATTTATTTTTTTACTCAAAGCGGTTGAATTTCAAAAGTGACCGGTTACGGTTGAATTTAGTATTTTTGGCGGGAATTTCAAATTATAAAAAAAAATTGGCGGTATTTTCAAATTTCAAGCGAAAATTTGAAAAGTTGACGTAAAATTCTGCTGGAATCAAATTTGACCATCTTCGGTCGAATTTTTACAGTCGAATTTAAACGGTTGTAATTTTTCGGTCGTAATCCGACGGTCGAATTTAGTTAAATACGACCGAAATACGACCGAACTTCTAAATTCGACTCCCTCTATTACAACCGATTCAAAATCGGTCGAATTTAGGTAAATTCGACCGCGCGCGGTTCGAATTAAGCTAAATTCGACTGATTTTTTTCGGTCGAATTTAGCCTTGTTTCTTGTAGTGTACAATTTTTTTTATAAAATTCTGTATACTTAGCACTACTGTTTATCCCGACATTAAGAAAGTTTGTTTTCTGTTAATTTGTGGATACGTGCATACGCTGAGTTCTCTCACTAATAATATTAAGTTGGAGTACTAGTTTTGTTAATCCAAAGCATTCTTGATCAACAAATAACTGAAAATGAGTGATACGTACAATTTTCACATTGAGATTTGAAATAAGCTATCACCCGTTACGCCCGGATGATAAAGCGGTACAACCATGTGTGCAATGCAATATTCTTTTATTCATAATTACTTCATGTATTGGAAATGATGTTTGTAGTATTATTTCACGAATCAAGATACAGTTAAATCATATTATATTTTGTATTTTTGTGTATATATTTAATCAAATAATTATTCACCGTCTATAGCTCGATTATTTTTTTTTTAACACAAATACATCCAACTATCTCTAAAACTTTATTATCTTATATATTTTACAAATTTATTTTTATATTATGATGTGCCTGAGGTTGTTCTTACGATTGTGTCTTAGATTAGAAGATTTTTTCATATATTAGTAGGGGTATTTTTGTAAATATAGGGGAATGACTTAAAATTACAAAATATCCATATAAAATTGTACTCAAAATTCTTATAATATCAGTCTAGATTCCCGAGAACAACCTCAAATACAGTTTTCTCATTATATATTTACCTCCTAAACTCAACTCAAAAATTCATCCCCTAAACTCAGCCCAAAAATCAGATGTGTTACATTATAAAATATGATTCCAATGAGAACAATTTTTGGAAGAGAACAGCAAGAACAATTATTATGTACTTATTTTAAATATTATATTGCTCTGAGCAGAAAAATAGGATTCTTAGTGTTCTCGTGCTAAAAAAATCTTGATAGGGCGTGACTTTTATATTTTCGAATCTTAATTTATCAATTACACATTTTTCATATTAAAATTATACGGCCTAAAAAATTATCTGAGTAGATATGAATTTAGAAATGTAATATTTGTCCGTAATAGTTGGCTCAATTAATTAAAAAGAAGAAAACTATCACGTTAACTACGATAAAAAAAAGAAATGTAATATTTTCATAATTAAATTAGGTGTCATTATTATAACTAATTAATACATAAAAATGAAGTGATTGATTATGGTATATCGTGAGTGACACTAAAACTAACTGGTCCTGACGAACTCCGCTCTTCTTATTTAGTATTAACGAAAGAAAACAAGTAATCTCAGAAGAAAGTAAAGTAGTTAAAATGCATATTAAGATTTACTAGCTTGACCTACACGTTACTGGCAAATTGGGATGACCTGTGCGTCTGCATGTACTTGCATGAGAATATATTTGCTTGATCTCAGGTTTTGCATTTCTGAATCCCTATAAATTGGCCATTGAATTGTCACAATTTCCAATACCAAACATTCTCTCTCTCTCTCTCTCTCTCTCTCTCTCTCTCTCTCTCTCTCTCTCTCTCTCTCCCTCCCTCTCCTTCTCTCTCTCTCTCTCTATCTCTCTCTCCCTCCCTTCCTCTCTCTCCTTCCCCCCTCTCTCTCTCTCCCTCTCTCTCCCTCTCTCTCTCTCCCTCCCTCTCTCTCTCTCTCTCTATCTGTCTCTCTTCTCTCTCTCTCTCTCTCTCTCTCTCTCTCCCCCTCTGTCTTCCTCTCTCTCTCTCTCAGGAGTGCAATGCCTAATTATCTCATACTGGTACTTTCTTTCATTTCCTCCTAAATTCATCATCGGCGGAAAGACTCACGATAAATGTGAGAAGATTAGGAGCCAAAGCTGATGGCAAGACAGATGTTTCAAAGGTTCTTCTTCGAGCATGGAATTCAGCTTGTGCCTCCAGAAAGGAAGTCCGAATTTACGTGCCCCGAGGAAGATACTTGATTCGTAATCCTATAGTGTTCAATGGCCGCAACTGTAACGTAGCATGTTCTTGCGTATTGAGGGCACTATTATAGCTTCCACTGATTATAATTTGATCGGAAAAAATGGAAACTGGATCAAGTTTGAGAGAGTTAATGGACTGTTCATATCCGGGGGCACTCTAGATGCTAAAGGTGCTGGTCTCTGGAACTGCAAAAAATCTGGAAAGAATTGCCCTACTGGCGCAACGGTATGATGTTAGCTGAAATTTATATGACTGCAATCAAATGCATACAAATGCATTCAAACTCAACTTTAACTGCAAAAAAAAATATAACTTCAATTGTTTTAAGAAAAGAAAAATGTTAGAGATCTCAAATATTTTCCCAAAATCTTCCCCAAATGCTGATGTGTCAAGTGTAATTACTAAGTTTCCTAAAATGATATGAATCACGCGTGCATATATATATGCGCCCCAAATCAAAACGTGCCACTCGTATGTCACGTCATTTGTTAAAAAATTTGGTGAATGAATTTGGGGTACATAGCACTACTCTTAAGAAAAATTGAAAAATAAAAGTTGTGTATATTTGTTTTGAAAAAATGCCTCTAAGAACGTAATTAGACGAGTTATATGAGTAGCGGAGTATTTTTAATGGTGGACTTCTAATTTTTTAATTAAATTCTGTAATTACAAAAGTACCGCAACATTCACATTAAAAATCTATATGTACTAACCAAAATTAGGTGAATACGTGCTTAGGAGCATGAAGCCTATTTGTTTTTTATTGCGGACAGTATAAAAGAGATTGAAATTGTTTGTTTTGGATGCAAGCCTGTATTTCGCAAATATTTTAAAAAAGAGTAGAGTATCAAATAAGCCTGGTTTTTTTTACCTGAGCAATGATGGTTAATTGTCACTTTGCAGAGCATAGGGTTCTACAGCTCGACCAATGTTGTAGTGAGCAGATTAACATCAATAAACAGTCAAATGTTCCACATGATCATCTACAAAAGCAGAAATGTCATTCTAAAAGGAATCACAATCTTAGCACTCGGAAGTAGTCCCAACACCGACGGTATTCATCTGCAATTATCATCAGGCGTAAGCATTTCTCAGACTCGAATCAGTACTGGGGATGACTGTGTGTCAATTGGACCTGGGACTAATAACACATGGATCGAAAATGTTTCCTGCGGTCCTGGTCACGGCATTAGGTAAACTTTCCTATCTGCCCGGATTAAATTTTATCGATTTTGACACAATAATCCTGATTAATTTGGTTGCGTAAACTAGCATTGGGAGTCTCGGATGGGATCTGCAGGAACCTGGTGTTCAGAATGTGACTGTGAAATCGGTTACCTTCCGAAACTCCGACAATGGTGTGAGAATAAAAACATGGACAAGGCCTAGCAATGGATTTGTAAGGGATGTTCTATTTCAAAACATTGTGATGAATAATGTCAAGAATCCTGTTCTTATAGATCAAGACTATTGTCCCAATGCTAAAGATTGCCCTGGAAAGGTATTTCTCAACTTAATTATACAGTTAAAACTCGATTAAGTAATAATCGTTAAAGTAATAATCTCGTTAAAATAATTTTTTTTTCCGGTTTCAACATAATGGACACAGTGTATTTTTACTCTCGGTAAAGTAATAAACTTGCTGAAGTAATATTTTTTCTTGATCCCGACCCTATTACTTAAAAACTTCTGACAACTTTTTTGAAATTCGGTGTAAAGTACTACGCTTTCACTACGTAACTTACTTCTAGCAGTCTAATATTACTATTTGTTGTTTTTGAATAGGTATCTGGTATTAAGATCAGCAATGTAAGGTATCAGAACATTCGAGGAACATCGGCAACGCCAGTTGCTGTGCAGTTGGAATGCAGTAAGAAATATCCTTGCACTGGAATAAGACTGCAAGATATAGCACTCACTCACAAAAATGGAGCTGCAAAAGCTTCATGTGCCTATGCTGCAGGCACTGCTTCTGGTGTCATGAAGCCTCCTAGTTGTTTGAACAGATAAATACTTTCATTAAGCCTCCAAGTTGTTTGTTGTACAGATAAATGTGATACTAAAATACTACGAATGAAAATATTTGCCTTGATGATTTTTTTGTTGTTGAAAAATGAAGAGAATTTACTAAAAATACTAACTTTTCTAAGTTTTTTTGCGATTTTACTATCTTCTGATTTTTTTTGTAAAAATACGGAATAAACAAAAATCAACCAGATATGCAACTAGTTGAATAAGGCCGCTTCAATTCGACTAAAAACGGTGGAATTTGTTTTTCACCTAAAATTTGAAAATCCCACCTAAAAATTTAAATTTTTGAGAAATTTTGAAACGCGCACCTAAAATATAAATTCGCCTGTATTTGGTTTAAAATATTACCGAATGCGGTCGAATTAACGACCGCATATAATACGAGCCATTGGATTATCTTTGGTGCTTAAATTTGGCACGTTGGATCTAAATCACGCGGATCGCTGACGTGACCTGGCTAAATACAACTGTAGTCAGTTAAATTTAGGAGTGTCAATTTATAAATTCAGTTCATATATTAAGTATTTTCTGTTATGAAAATTATAATTCGGATAATTTCTATAAACAAATATTGTTATTGTTAAAGAATTTCTTAATATATTATAATTTTATAATTTATTTTAGCAACTCATTATTTTAATAAAAAATTAAAATTGTGATTTTGATCGATTTATATGATAATTCCATTCACAAGAGTGTGCGGAGAAATTTAAAATTATGTTTAATTATATTTTATTTGTTAATTTAATTGAGATCTAATGATCAAAATACATTTATTCTTTTCTAAAACAAATTCTTATCCCTTTAATATATAGATATTGACATCTGTAAGGTTGGGTCATTCATAAACATTTTTTAAAAAATCGAAACATCAATCTGGGACTAAACACTACTAAGAAACTCGTCAAACTACTGGTTGACGATTAAAATAGAAAACCAAATTTATTTATTTATTTTCAAATTTTTTTATCATATCACCGAAATATATAGATCTTGACATCTGTAAGGTTGGATCGTTCATAAACATTTTTTAAAAAATCGATACATCGGTATTAGACTAACACTAGTAGAAAGTATTGGTCAAACTATTAGTTGATTATTAAAATAGCAAATCATATATATTTATTTTTTTAAAAAAAATTATCATATCACTAAAATATATAGATATTGACATCTCTAAAGTTGGATCATTCATAAATATTTTTTAAAAAATCGAAACATTGGTATTAGACTAATACCAGTGTTATAGAAATCGTCGTATTAGCCGATAAATCGGTCGAGATATCGGCTGAAAGCATATTGCCGATCTAACTCCGGCTAATCGGAGCAGTATACGTTTTGTTGATGTCGGTCAATAGTTGGGTCAAAAGTCGAGAAAGTCAACGACAAATCAACACAACACAGGTCGGCGATATACATCAACAAACACAACACAGGTCGGCGACGGAATGGAAGAAGATGAAATAGGAGAGCAACTCAGCTCGGAAGAAGTGCCTGCCGACAGGATTTCAGGAACTAGACTCAATTGACTCGACTCATTTTTTATTGATTAAAAAGTATATATAATGAGAGCAGTGTTGACCATCTACATACACGATCTAATAATTAAATAGTCAGGAATATATAAAGTGAATTGCCTAAAATTTTCTGGTTAATATTTTAGTTATATATTGTTACATATTGATCTCATGACAATTGACAAACGATGAGTTAATAATAGTTTTTTTACATAAAAATTTATTTAATATATAATTTAAATACATATTTATATATAAATATGTAAATAATAATATGACTAATCAAATTAATCGTATATTTTTGAAAAATAATAATAAAATACAACCGATTTTATTCCGATTTAACATTCCGATAAATCCCCGATTTCCGATAAATCGTAAATCGGTAACTGAACCGATTTAGTCCGATTAGCGATTTCTGTAATACTGACTAATACTAGTAAGAAGTACTAGTCAAACTACTAGTTGACTCTTAAAAGAGCAAACCAAATATATTTATTTTTTTCCTAAACTTTTTATCATATCACTAAAATATATAGATCTTGACATCTGTAAAGTTAGATCATTCATAAACATTTTTTAAAAAATGGAAACATGAGTATGAGACTAAACACTAGTAAGAATTAGTGGTCAAACTACTGATTGACTGTTAAAATATGTTAGATATATTTGATAATGTCATGTGTAATATGATTTGTGTTTAGTTTTCAGATCTTACCTAACAGGACAAATCAGTACTTAACTGGAAATCAGCACTTATACTGAAAACAGAACTTAAGATATCAGAACTTAAGTTATCAGAAGATATTTATCAGGAGATAATATCAGGACTTAAGGAGACTTTCAGATAAGGCAGGAGGCTGATTGAAAGGAAAGAAGATCGAGACTAAGACAGAAAGAATTATGCATGAAGAAAGAATTCTATGAAGAATAGAATACTTGGAAGAAAAGATAACTAGTTGATATATTTTAGGAAGCAGAATTATATTACATATCAATTAGAATATTATCTTGTAACTGTATAGTATATAAACTCAGGCATAGGGTTTACACTATAAGTGTTATCATTATCGAAGTTATTATTCTTTGTAACCCTAGCAGCTCTCGTGATAATTTGTTCATCACTGAGAGAGGACAGTTCCATATTGTAACAGAGTTTATTGTGTTGAATAAAATCTATTTTCTGTTACTTGAATTCTTATATTCGATTTGATTGTAGTAAACACTGTATTCAACCCCCTTCTACAGTGTGTGTGACCTAACAAGTGGTATCAGAGCATATATGTTAACACACATACAGTTTAAGATCCAAAAATAATCATGTCTAAAGAAGAAACTCAAACCAAGCCCACCAAAACTGAAGAACCTCCAAAAACCATAACCAATAGTCGATATGAGACTATAAGAGTTCACATGTTGAAACCTTCTGAGTATTCCATATGTAAAGTGAAGATGGCTATGTTTCTGGAAGCTACAGATCCAGAATATCTCGACAGGATTAATGAAGGACCACATATGCCAACCAAACTCTCTGTGGAAGTTACAGGCCAGCCAGCAAAGTCTGTACCAAAGGAGAAAAGTGATTACACTGCTGAAGATATCTCATCGATTGCAAAGGATGCATAGGTAAGACACTTGCTGCATAGTGCCATTGATAATGTCATGTCAAACTGGGTAATTCAATGCAAGACTGCAAAAGAGATATGGGATGCTTTGGAAACAAGGTGTCAGGGAACTTATTCAATCAAGAAGAACAGGAAGACTATGCTCACTCAAGAGTATGAGCACTTTGACTCAAAGCCTGATGAGTCATTAATTAATTTATATGACAGATTTATCAAACTCTTGAATGATTTGTCACTAGTTGACGAAGAGTATGATATTGAAGATTCAAATCTTAAAATCCTGTTAGCTCTTCCTGAAAGATGGGATTTGAAGGTCATAATAATAAGAGACAACTATAATCTTGATGAAACAACTCTTGATGAAATTTATGGGATGCTCAAGACTCATGAACTTGAGATGGAAGAAAGAAGCAAGAGGAATGGAAGAAAGTCAAGGACAGTTGCCTTTGTGGTTGAGGAGGAAAGTCCCAAAGTTGCTGCCTCAAGTTCTGATAGTGATGATGACTCAGAAACTGAAAGTATACCTGAGATAGACCCTGATGAAGAGATGATGAAGCTGTGTGCTCTTATGATGAAAGGAATCACAAATATTGCATACAGGAAATTCAGGAGAGGAAAGAAGTTTTTCAGGAAAGGTACAAGTTCTGATAAGAAAGGTTTCAGAAAATCTAAAGGCAAAGGAGGAAAGTCTGACAAAGGAGATTACTCAAATGTTAAATGCTACAACTGTGGTGAGAAAGGCCACATACCTCCAGATTGCAGAAAAGGGAAAAGTGACAAAGGCAAGACTCTTGTCACAAAGAAGAAAAGTTGGTCAGATGCTTCAGATTCTGAAGATGAGGAAAACTATGCCTTGATGGCAAATGCTGATAGCAGTTCTGATACTGCTGACTTAAAGGTGCCTCAAACTACTTATGCCTTTCATACTGATGATATTACTGAGTTGAGAAGATATCTTAAGACCATGTTCATTAGTTATAAAGATCAAACTTTAACATGTGAAAGATTAACTTCTGAAAATCTTGCTTATAAAAAGAGGAATGATTATTTAGAAAAAGAGTTAGTCATGTTCCATTAAACTCAGAAAGATAGAGATGATGCCTTTTATGTTAGGGATGAAGTGCTAAAAATGAATGAATCTCTAAAAACTGAGTTAGAAAAGGAAAGAGAGATTATCAGGACTTGGACTAACTCTGGTAAAGCAACTCAGGATATTCTTAGTAGTGGAAACTGGAAAGAGGGCTTAGGTTATGGAGATGATAAGAACAGTAAGAGAACTGTAGAAACTGAGCCTATAGTTGTTAAACAAAAACCAAAGGTAAATCCTGTTAAGTTTGTAACCACAAAGTCTGATATTGAGAAATAAGAAGTTAAGGAGAAAGTAACTTCTGACAAACCTAAACAGGATAAGCCAACTGAAGTTAACATAGGCTTAATGACTAAGAAGTAGCTTAAACATAAGCTGAAAGATGTTAAGAATGTAAACAAGGTAAAGCCACCTAGGAAAAATAAGAATGGAAAGGAATGTGTGAACAAAAGTAAAAGTTATAAGCCTGCTCCTAATGCTCCTAGAAAAACATGTCATAACTGTAGAAATTCTAACCATCTGGCTTCTTTTTGCAGGAAGAATAAGAACATAAACTCCTTACCTTCAAAGTCAGGAGTTAAGAGTCATTCTGTTAGATATAAGCCACAAAATCCTTGTTTTCATTGTGGTAGTTTATGGCATTTCATTTATACTTGTAAGGAATATCATAGTTTGTACTATGATTTTTATCAAATAAAACCTTCTGTAAAGAAAGTTAGCATTATTCCTTCTAGTGTAAGTTCTGATGCAAAGTCTGATATTGCAAATTCTGATAAGAAAACTGTTAACATAAAATCTGATGTTAAATCCGCTGTAAATGTTAACAAACTTAAAAAGGCCAAAGGATCCAAGCAAGTCTGGGTCCTTAAAACTAATCATTAGTGGTCTTTGTGATTGCAGGGCAACAGGAAAAATATCCTAGTTCTGGACAGTGGATGTTCAGGACTTATGACTGGAAATAAAGCCCTGCTATCAGACTTTGTGGAGAAAGCTAGCCCGGGTGTTTCTTATGGAGATGTCAATATTGGAAAAATTCTGGGATATGGCAATATCAATCTTGGGAATGTCATCATTGAAAAAGTAGCTCTGGTCTCAGGACTTAAACACAATCTGCTGAGTGTTAGTCAAATCTGTGACATAGGTTATCATGTGGATTTCTTTGAAGAACACTGTGAAGTTGTAAGCAAATCTACATGCAAAGTTGTTCTGAAAGGGTACATGTAATACCCCAACTTTTTATACAACAACTATACTTAGATATCAAACTTTATTCATTCTTAAAACAAGTCTCACATAGGCAAACAAGATTCCGAAATCCAACTCAGAAATAGTATCATATAGCTGAAATAAAGACAAATACAGAGAGACGCAACTCTAGGATAAGACGCTATCACTAAAATATTATTACAATAAGCTCAAGCCAAATACATTTCCTTGTCCATCCCAGAAGTTTAGCACCTAAAAATTTGTAAGTCATGAGCCAGACAGCCCAGCAAGAAAACAATTCGACACTAGTGGACCAAGGAGTTCATAATTTTTATAAAGCCAAAATCATTGCTCAAAATCCAAAGTTTACATATAACATAAATAAATTCCACAGCTCGCTAAGGTCACAAATACCTGGTGACACAGTATCATAGGTTCACAACTGTCAATAATGCGCCCCTTACTAAAATATCATAAACTGTGCAAAGCACGCCCTAGTAAGGTATCAAAATCTAGTTCCGGAACTATACGCAATTACTAAATGTTTCATAGGTCAGAGCTCACTGGGAATTCTTATGTCTAAAACAATTACTTGATCCATAATTGTTAAAATAAAAGCAGTGCAAAAATATTTAACAGATTTCAAAATAAAAATAAATGTGTGAAGAGTTAACTTACCTTGACACTGACAACCACTTTATCAATTTATCACTTCACGCAGAGAAATCCAACCTATGTAGTTATTATTAAAAACAAACATAATTAATTATCCTCATACACTCTAATACACAAACCAGGCAAAAGATAATATATATATATAATTATATATACACAAAATAAGAACTCTAAAACAAAACCAGGCAAAAGATAATATATATAAAATTATATATACACAAAATAAGGACTCTAAAACAAAAAACCAGGCAATAAAAACAATATATACAGAGAGCTGCAATACAAAATCAGCCAACATTATAAAATAACATGCGTTGCAATACAAAACCAGGCAACAAGATAATATAAAAAAACTAAATATAATAAAATATTATACTAACAAGAATTTACTAAATGAGTTTTTAAAAATTATACAAGTCAATTAATACTATTACTACCATTTTCTAAAAACACACATAAGTAAAAAAAATTAAATAAATAAACATGTATGTACATATACTAATAAAATATAATTAAAAATTTCTAGAATGAATAAATGATTGATCAATTTATAAAAATAAAACTAACAAAAACAGAGACTTATAAAAGAGAATAAAATCATCACATATGTCATTAACATAATAATAAAAACACTAATAATAATATCTCATAAAATAAATAAACAGTTACATATTAACAATCTTTTATAAAAATAATACACATAATTAACTATTTTTCATATTTATCACGTTAACAACATAATTTAACAAAATCATATAAAAGGAGTTAACCAGAAATATCACATGTACATAATATTTCTTTTCACAAATCATTCTCTTTAAAATTAAAGACTACTTTTAAACAGAGCATTAAGTATTTAACAAAATATCAATGTATAATAAAATATATAAATCAACAAGCACATATATTAAGTATTAAAATAACTTGACCATTACATAAATGAATACAGTACAACAATGAGTAACCTAAAACACACACGTTGAAAAGAAAATCGAGAGAAAAGAAAAGTACCTGAGAAAGAAGAGAGCTGTACAAGAAACAAATGAACTAAATTACATCTATTTATTTACAAATCTAACGTACTGTACTCCTAAGTTAACGCGTACTTATCAGTATCACCCTCCACTATTTTCAAAACTAACTCATATCTGTATTTTTAAAGTTTAACTCATATCTTATCTATTAGTAACAGGTTTTGACCAAGTAAAGAAAACAACTAAACGTTTCAAATTATGTACACTTTTTCTTTTTCTTTTTTTAAAATAAAGTACATTAACATTTTTACTACTTGTATATATTAAATCACTAGACTTACATAAACATATATATTTAATAAAAAACTGGTTTTTACATTCTACCCTCCTTAAAAAAAATTATCCCCAAATTTTAACAAAACATAAATCAAAGTGTAACACATAATCATTGAAAGAAATTGATCGCGTACCTCAATCTTGCTTAGGTGTATGCTGATACACCCGTCCGTAATTTGGTCCAATAAGAGATGCCAAAGTGGCCTTATTTGTATTGTCTTTGTTACGATTTGGATCACGCTTTGGACATTCAGAAATCTTATGTCCCTTCTCTCCACAACTAAAGCAAGCTCCTGTGTTCCAACGACAGTCTTTATCCAAGTGATTTTTGCCGCACCTTGAACATGTCACCTTGTTCGCTGAAGCGTTTCGAGAAAAATTTCCACCATTTCCTCGATTATTGAACTTTCTCGGGGGATCATTCTCGTTAAATCCACCTGTAGGCTCATATCTCTTCTTAGCCTCAGAGTCTTTCTTTCCTTCGTCTCCCACTAGCCCCCTCTCGACTACTAAAGCCTTGTTCAACACCATCTTGTAGCTGTTTAGCTCAAAAGCAGCCACATGCCTCTTAATCTCATTACGTAATCCTTCCTCAAATCTATGTGCCCTACTAATCTCGTCCGCCACCAAAGTTGGCACATACTTAGCCAAACGGGCGAATTCAGCCTCATACTCCGAGACAGTTTGCTTTTCTCCTTGTTCCAACCTTATAAAATCGCGCTCCAACTTAGCTCGTACCGTCCTGGGAAAATACTTGTCCTTAAATGACTCCTTAAAAGTTTCCCAAGTGTATGCTCCGGAAGCCTCTTCTTCATTATTTTCAACGCGTCTTTTCTCCATTAGCCACCAGTCGTAAGCACTTCCTTGGAGTTGGTAGCTTGCCAAATTAACCTTCTGCTCGTCCGTACTTCCTAGTAACTCAAAAATCTTCTCCATCTCTTGTAGCCACTTATCCACTTCTGAAGGATTTGTAGATCCTTCAAAAATGGGTGGACTTAACTTCTTAAATTCGGATATCAAGCTCCTAGGTCCACCTTGCTAGTTCCCCACCAACGTTGCCAATGTTTCAGCCAATTGAGTCATCACGTTGTTAGTATTCTGACGAGGCATGGTTCCTACATAATTCATTTAAAACTTGTTAGGTCACACACACTGTAGAGGGGGTGAATATAGTGTAAAGTACAATCAAATCGAACTTTAATATCTCAAGTAACAGAAAACAAACTTTATTGAAACAATAAACTCTGTTACAGTATGGAACTGTTACCTCACAATGATGAACAAATATCACGAGAGCTGCTAGGGTTACAATGAATAATCTTCTCGAATATGATAACACTTCTAGTGTAAACCCTATGTCTGTGTTTATATACTACACAGTTACAAGATAATCGCTAATTGATATGGAATATAATTCTGCTTCCTAAAATATATCAATCAGATATCTTTTCTTCCAAGTATTCTATTCTTCATAGAACTCCTTCTTCATGCATATCTCTTCTTATGTTTATCTCGATCTTCTTTCCTTTAATCAGCTGTTGTCCTTATCTGAACGTCCTTCAGCACTTAAGTTCTGATATCCATCTTCTGATGATTATCTCCTGATAATATAAGTACTGATATCCTTAAGTCCTGACTTCCAGTAAGTATTGATTTATCCTGTTTAAGTAAGATCTGAAAACTAAACATAAATCATATTAGCCATGACATTATCAAATATATCTAACAATCTCCCACAACTTGTAAATTAGCATAATATACAAGTTTAATAAATATTTGATGATGTCAAAAACATTAAGTAAATGCATGAGAATTAGACTAGATAACTACAACTTACAGTCCTTAAAGCTTTACCAATATTTAACTTCTGATAACAGCTTCAGTCTGTACAAATATCAGAATTTAATCAGTTGTAGATCATGACTTGGCTTCATCTTCTGATCTCTCTTATGTCAGGAGTTGTTCTGAGATAGTTCTTTAACAAACATATCTCAGCATATCTAAGTTCATCAATCATCCTCCTTTTAGCATCTTTAAGTTCTGCAGTATCTTCACCAATTTGAAAGATTGCAGCCCTGAGATCATTAATCTTAGCTTTTCTTATATCATGATCCAGTCTGATCAAATATGTCTTATCAGACTCAAGATTGAATTCCACAGCCCTGTAACCCAGAAAGGTAGTTATAATCTTAGCAGTGTTGGGCTTCATTTCAACTATATCACCTTTGTGATCTCTGTACTTTAAAATATATGTGCTGTCAGACTTAATAAAATAAAGCCTTTTATGTCTCTGAATCTGATCCTTTAAATAGTTTGCAGCACTTCCTGTCAATCTGTCATCCACTTGAAGTAAGAATAGTACATGCTCCAATTCTTCAAAATACTTCAATGGAATGACATTTTGTCTTATATGATAAACCCTGCCATCTGTCATGAAGTACAACAAGATGTATTCTTTCAAGTAGGTATGGTAAACCATTTGTACAGATTCCAGTTGATTCAATCTCTCAGGAGTTGCTCCAATACCTGGTTCACTCAAGGAAGTTGGATCATTGGTAGTGTTCTATATTCTTCTTTCATCAGCACTTCCCAATCCAGTTTTATCTCTTGCTTCCTTTCCAGTAACTACTCTTGCTTCAAAACCACTTGCAGCAGTCTTCAAAGGTTGAGTCTGTTTTGCTTTAGTGAATCCTGGTAGGAGTTTCTTTGATCTATCTTCTGATATCAAGTTAACTTGAGCTGTGTCAGAGGTTACTTGCTTCTTCAAAATATCAGAACTTACAGTCTCTTGACTCTGAACAACTTGAGCCATTTTTCTTGAAGTCAGTGCAAGATCATCATTTTCATCAGTGATTTCTTCATTCTCAGGAGGCACATAAACCTTGATAGGTTCACCAACCTTTTCTTTACCCTTGGATCTTGGATCTATCTGCGGTTGTGATTTAGCCAATGTTGCTTCAGTATTTGTCCTTTCTTTTATCACAATGCCTTTGAGTTTTGGAAGTGTCTCTTTACCAGAAGCTTCAGATTTAGATGTGACTTTCTCTGATTTAAGTCTGGCTTCTTCTTCCATTAAACTCTCCAAGTCCATTCCTGGATTTTCCTGAAGAAATAACTATCTTGACATTTCTTTATCAAGATCTAAAAGTTCATCAGAACTTATCCTTTTACCAGTAGCAGAACTAATTCTTTTCCCAGTATCAGAACTTGTCCTGTGACTTGTGATTTCAGCTTTTCTTGATGAGAAACCTCTACCTTGATTATGACCTCTACCCATTCCAGAGTTTCCTTGATCATCCTTTTCATCATCCTTCACTTTCAATGTCTTAACAATCTTGCATTTGGACTTAATTACTTTCTCCCCCATTTTGGCATCAGCAGGTAATAGAAGAGAGACAAGCAATTCCACTGAGGCTTGGATTTCAGTAAGTTGTGATTGCTGAGAAGCTTGATTTTTCAGAATATCATCAATTTGAGCTTGTTGAGTCTCTTTGAGTCTTCTCAATATAAGCAATCCTGTCAAAGGTAGGTTGGAAGAACTTTTTCTTATCAATCTTTTGAACTTGTTCTTGTTTAATGAATTCTTCCTGAATCTTGTGTAGCTCTGCATGAGTAGTTGAATGGAGACCTTGTAAATGTTTAGTACTCAATGCAGTGACTCTAAGCTGTGTTTTGAAATTATCAGAATTTAACATCTCATCAGCTTTAGTCAAGTGCTCAGCAAGATGCTTTGCAGATGGAGCACAGGTGACTGAATTCCATTCCTTAGTCCACTTCTGTCCTGCAGGAGTTTCACTCCAAGGCACTGGTGCTTCTCTTGTAACAAACTGCTTAACAAGTTCAGATTTAAGAACAGTTTGTTGAGGGGCATGTCCTGAAGGACCTGCTGCATCAGCATCTGCATTTGGAGCAGCATCACCAGTATCTCCAACATTTGCAGCATCAGAACTTACATAATCAGTATCTTCTGATAAAACAACAGTGTGAGTAGCAATGGAGGCTTCAGCATTCTCTAATTGCTGATCTGGTTCCAAGTTCTGATCAACAGCCATATCCTGATACTCACCTATATTCTGATCATCAACATCTAGATGCAGAGAAGGTGTAGTAGATAATTCTGGAGTTTGAGCAGCATCAGTAACAGGTGTTGTTGATGGATTAATTGCTGTTGGAGCTTCTAAGAAAATGACTTCAGGCACAACCAAGGTCTGGATATCTATATCAGCACTTGTGCCTGTATTAACAGGAGATATAGACTTTTGAACAGGAGACATAGATGGTGTGTTGGCCTTTTCAGCAACAGCTTCCTGAGTTGGAGTTGATGGAGAAGTAGTGACTGTAGCAGATTCTTTTTCTTGTGAGATCAGAGATTCCTGATCTCCTTCCTTAGCTGCTGCTTCTTCATCATCTGAAACTGGCCTTTTTGCCCTCTGTTTCTTGTATCTCTTTGAAGATATGGAGTCCTTGGGAGTTTCATCAACAGTCATTCTTCTAAGCCTTTTGAGAAGCCTAGATCCCCCAATTGCAGAATCCTTCTGAGAAGTCACTTCCTCAGCTTCTTTTACAACAGGTTTTGAAGTAGGAACCTGTTCCTCACTATCAGATTCATCTCTTAAAGTAATCCTCCTTCTCTTTTGAGGTGTTTGAGGAACAGTCTTTGTCCTCTTTGGCTTGGAATATGAAGGCTTCACAGGAGGTTCTGAGGATGAAGATTGAACTTTCTGTGAAGTGGTGAGATATGATTTGAGATATTGCCTGAGAGTGGGTTGAGTAGTATGGGTGGTATTTGCTGATGGTTGTTGTAGTGGTTGGGATGTGGTTGTTGGTTGGACATCAGGATAAACAGATCTATAAGAATCAGGATCAGCATTTACTAAGATCTGTTTTACAGACTGAGGAATCTGTAAAGGTCTAACCACTTGTTTCTTAGTGTCAGCATTTACCAGGTCATTAAAGTAATGTTTTGCAACTTTGAACGGTGGAGTTAAGGTACTGGCTAGTCGAGGTGCATCAGTACAAAAAGTATATATAAGTTGACAGAATCTAGCAAAGTAGACAACATTCCTATCCTCTGTCATCCTATCCCCAATAAAACCTATTACAGCAGTTGCAAAATCAAAATGAGTTTGGTTAATGATAGCATACCCGATGTGCTGACTCATTATAGGGATGACATCAAAGTTTGAACACTTGTTCCCAAACGCTTTAGTGATGCAGTCGAAAAAGAAGCTCCATTCCCTCCTGATATGAGCCCGTTTCAACTGCCCAAGCTTAGCCAAACTCTGCTCATACCCCAAACTGGCCATTAACTCCTGAAGAGCTGATTCCTCTGGAGTTGAAAAAGTACATCCTTCTGGTAGATGTAGTGCCTTGCGTATTGTATCAGGAGTGACTGCATATGGAGAATCACCCACTTCGAAAACAATACTAGGAGTACCATTTTGACCACCATTATCAAAGTTTCCAGTCCTCCAAAAAGTCAGAACTTGTTGGCTTGAGAAGACTGAAGGTTGGGTCAATACATACCCGATTTCACTGTGTGCAAGAAGGTCTTGCATAAAATGCAACTCAGACGGAGCTTCAGCATTATCAAGAATTGCAGCATAGTTGTTTGGAACAAATTTAGCTCCATCAATGATTAAATCCTTAGGTGCCATGAAATTAATCGAGATTTATAAGTGCCCGTTAGGTGTTTGATAGAATGTCTATATGAAAAACCAACGTTAGAAGAAGAAAGAGAGTAAAAGCAAATAGAGAGAAAAAGTATAAAAGGGAATAAAAGATTAAAAAATCCTCTCTCTGTCTTACTTATACTTTTGAAAAAAAAAATGTAACCGTTGGACACCTGTCAGACATGCAGTAAAAATGAATAGTTAATGGGCACGAGAAAACAGTAATCATTACTTACCCACTTGCAATTTTTCAAGGAAAAAAAACCGTTCCACTTACCCAGTTATTCCATTAATCAAGGTAAATCAGTTTTAATTCAAAATTGAAACTGTTCCCACTTATTCAATTTCAACACCAATATTCTAAAAAAAAATTCGAGTGAAAATGACCAAAATAAATCAGATGAGCAAGTACTGATAAAGTAAGATCAGAACTTAATTTAAAACAAAATTTATATGGTCAACAGAATATGAATATGTATCAGGATTTATCAATGCATTACAAAATATCTCAGAGACAAGATCTTGAAAAAAAACAAATTTCATTAATATATCAAGAGAATACATTCATGAAATTTAAATTACATCAGAACTTTTACAAGATTGCCCTAAGCTACTAAACCTAACGTCAACAGCCTTTGTCATAGCTCAAGAAGTAGGGCAAGGCTGATGATGAAGAAAAACAGGAAGAAGAAAGTAAATCATTTCTTCTTCCTACTCTCGACAAACAGAATAACGAGTCGAATGATTCGCTCTTGCTGGCGGAGAGCTTCCAGCCTTTCCTCCTCCAATCGCTCCAGATGGCGATGATAGTCCATATAGAAGAACAGGAGGTGGGTAAGTACCTCCTGGGGAACGGAGTCCCATATCTCATCAGGAATGGCAGTGACGTGCCATTCCTGCTGCCAATCGGCACAGCTCAGCTCCATGTTAAATGTGTCATAGTTCAAAAACATATTATAATTGACCATGTTGTGTTTGATAGAAAGATTATAAAGGTGAGTTTGTGATAAAAGATTTGATGGGAAGACTGATGTGAAGTGGTTGTTTATATAGGCAAGAGAATGTCAGGAGACGCAAAGAAATTTAATGCTGACAGGTAGAATTAATTCTACCTCGTCTCCCCAGACTTGAAAAAAGAAAAACAGTCATTGGAAATGTAAAACATGGTTTAATGCGCACAAGTAGCAAGTAAAAATTGACTATGCATGTACGAGTACCACTATCCCTAAATATAGTGACTGTTAATCTTCCACTTCAACATATTCTGGTTTAAACTGAGACTATTTTTAAATTGAATCCACAAATAAGGCAAGTAAAGAATCGGATTTTAATATCAGAACTTAGACTTATATCAGAACTTAAAAGTCATCAGAACATGATTTCTTAACTCGAAAAATGAATGCCTATCTTAGTAAGTCCTCACATAAGTTCTGATATAGATTCTTCAGAACTTAATCATCAGAACGTGCAATCAGAACTTGTCCTCAGAATTTGTGCAATGTGACACAATTACTGTTCATCTAAAATAACATAGATCACCCCAGTAATTTTCATCATTCATATTGAGTGTTTAGTGTGTGCATTAAGCCAAATATCAGACAAAGAGTAAAGTCTGATTCACTTCAGTACATCTTAGAAATAAGGCATAACTAAAACTTTACTAAAAATCTGTCATTATTCTGAAACCTACTGTTGAATGAGTTCATGCTGGAGTCCACCTCAACTATTTTGTGCTAATTTTGTGCATCTTTTTAAATTCCATTTTACAGTGGCTTCTCAGTGTAAGTGAGTCACGACTGCTTATCAGAATTTATGTTATTATCAGAGTATTTCTCCAGTAATCATAGAATGTGAAAAGTCACCAAGAAAATATTTTGCTTTTCTGATGCATATTTACTTAATACCAGCAATGCACTTGGGTCGTTCCTTCCACATTTGTACTCTAGATCTCAAAGGAGTACCTGAATTTTAATCCTTGATTCTTTTTCTTTTTCTTTTGATAAGTGAGGTTTATCAGCACTTAGTACATCCAAACAGATTTACTAGCATCAGAACTCAACAGATGAGAAGCAATATTCTAGTTTGTGACTTAGTAATAAGATAGACAAAGTAAACTCAACTAAGCTCAATATCAGAATTTGCTTGTGTCAATGAATTTTCACAGAAATAATTACTTCTAACATGGGATCCCTTGATTATTGAAGACTACTAGGTCAGCATCTAGCACAATTATCCTCACAGGATTGAATAGTTACACAAACAGTCATATCATTTTTAGAGTTTAGAAACATATATCATATAACAGTCAGTACTTAAGCACATTTTTCAATTAAGCACATAATACACAAGGAGAGTAAATTCTGTAAATAATGATCATAAAGTCTGATGCATCAGAACAAAACTAAGCAGATTTAGAGAAAGAACCTGAAACCATTCCAAGTTCATTTACCAATCTTGTAAAAGTAGCTTCACACAATGGTTTTGTGAAGATATCTGCTAGTTGTTGATCTGTTGGAACAAAGTGCAATTCCACTGTACCTTCATCCACATGTTCCCTGATGAAGTGGTACCTGATGCTGATGTGCTTTGTCATAGAGTGTTGAACTGGATTACCTGTCATAGCAATAGCACTTTAATTATCACAGTAAATAGGGATTTTAAAATATGTTAACTCATAGTCCAGTAACTGATTCTTCATCCAAAGAATCTGTGCACAACAGCTTCCTGCAGCAATATACTCTGCTTCTGCAGTTGATGTGGAAATTGACTTTTGTTTCTTGCTAAACCAAGAAACCAATCTGCCTCCAAGAAGTTGGCAGCTTCCACTTGTGCTTTTCATGTCAATTTTGGAACCTGTAAAATCTGCATCTGAGTAACCTATTAGTTTAAAATCTGATTCTCTGGGATACCACAATCCCAGATCAGCTGTTCCTTTAAGATACTTAAAAATTCTTTTCACAGCTGTTAAGTGAGGTTCTCTTGGATCTGCTTGAAATCTTGCACAAAGACAGGTAGCATACATGATATCAGGTCTACTAGTCAGTTAGATAGAGTAGAGAGCCAATCATACCTCTGTAATCAGTAATATCTACTGATTTACCAGTATCCTTATCCAGTTTTATTGCAGTGGCCATGGGAGTGGATGCACTTGAACAATCTTGCATTCCAAATTTCTTCAGCAAGTTTCTGGTGTACTTAGTTTGACAAATAAAAGTGCCTTCTTCATTCTGCTTGACTTGAAGGCCCAGAAAATAGCTAAGTTCCCCCATCATACTTATCCGATACCTTGACTGCATCAGTTTGGCAAACTTCTTGCAAAGTCTGTCATTTGTAGATCCAAAAATGATATCATCAACATAGATCTGCACCAGAAGTAAGTCATTTCCATGGTTGAGGTAGAACAGTGTTTTGTCTATTGTTCCTCTGTTAAATCCACTTTCCAGAAGAAATTGAGCTAAAGTCTCATACTGTTAGATATATTTGATAATGTCATGGCTAATATGTTTTATGTTTAGATTTCAGATCTTATTTGAACAGAACAAATCAGTACTTAACTGATCAGTACTTATACTGGACGTCAGAACTTAAGGGATATCAGTACTTATGTTATCAGGAGATAAGCATCAGGAGATAGATATCAGAACTTAAGTGCTGAAGGACGATCAGATAAGGACAGTAGCTGATTAAAGTTAAGAAGATCAAGATAAACATAAGAAGAGATATGCATGAAGAAGGAATTCCGTGAAGAATGGAATACTTGGAATAGAAGATATCTGATTGATATATATTAGGAAGCAGAATTATATTCCATATCAATTAGCGATTATCTTGTAATTGTGTAGTATATAAACACAGACATAGGGTGTTATTCCTAGAGGACTAACAATGAGATTTACAGAAGGGGGGTTGAATGTAAATCTCAAAACTTTTTCAGGTTTTGAGAAGTTTATTAAAGCAGTGTGTTCTAGATGAACAAGTGTATGAATTGCTTTGAGCTAATGCAGACAGATATATATTCAAACACAAAATGTAAAGAACACAACAAACTTTAAAAACTTTTCTGGTGGATTTGTTGTTCCACCAGAGATGGTATATTAGAAAATCTGTGTTCAACAATGTTGATCACAGCTGCATCCTAGTACAAACTAGATGAATTTTCTCTCAAGATATTTCTTAACAGCTCTGGAAAATCTCTCTCTAATTACTAGCTTCTTCTTGGTTTATATATTACCAAGTGTACAAGTGAAAAACAATATAAAATTACAATAGTAAAATAAGTTCTTCACTTGCTTATTTTCCTGTTCACTCCAGTACTTTGTTGACTATTGCATCTTTGTACTAAAGAAGAACGGCTGCTTTTTCTGTTGATCCTGAAATTCGGCTGCCACATCTCAGTTTTCTCTGTCAACCCATGTGCCTCTGTCTGTAGGTACAACTACCACTTATCAACGGCTAATTAGCAGAACATCCGTTGAAGCTTTCATCCGTTAATGACTTCATCCGTTGAAGGATGTTATCCGTTGAAGCTTTCATCCGTTGATGCATTTATCCGTTGATGCTCTCATCCGTTGAAGGATGTTATCCGTTGAAGCTTTAGAGACATCCGTTGAAGCTTAGCTTCTCATCCGTTGAAGGTCTTTAAGTCATCCGTTGATACCACTTCATTTATACAAAATTACAAGGCATGAAATATTTACAATTGGCCTTCCTATCTGCATATCATCTAGTAGTCAACATGACTTATAGTTTCTCTCAACTTCTAAGAATTACATTTTAAATACAGAGACTGAAATATGCTACAATACTAGACTTATTTCTAAGTAAAGCTACACCATCAACGGATAGCCAAAGTGGTCTTATCCGTTGAGGCTACAGACACTAAATTTCTACTTAAGTATTTTGTTAAACATATCATCAAACTAATGCACATATATTCCTAACAATCTCCCCCTATTTATGTCTATAAGAATTGTAGGCATAAATTCAGGGTTAACTTGATGATAACAAAACACTTAACAAATATTTGAATTGAAACTAAGTAGAAATATAAAAGTGCTGCAAAAGTGTATGTACTAGGAGATAATTGAAGATTTACAGTATTTCCAAGGGTGCTCCTCTAGCCTGAGCAAATCATTATTTTCTTCTTTGTTCCCTGGTTTTCTTTCCTAGCCCTTTGTCATTTTCCTCAAATTGGAGTTGGAGTTGTCTGAAGAATTCAGCTTCATCTTCATCACTGATATCCAACTTAGATTGCATTTCTTTGAGAGTTTCATTGCTGGCAATCTTGAGTTGGTCTTCAAGTCTGAAAAATCTTCTGACTCCTTTGTCATCTCTAAATTCCATCAACCAATGAGGTGATTTGTGAATTTTAGTTCCCCTTTCTTGTATGAGTAAGGTTCTGGGCAAAGCATTTGGTTCCCTCCAAGTCTTCCTTATGTTGGCAATCTTGTTGAGAATTTCAGTCTTGGCTGTTCTGGTAAAGCCAGAATCCTTTTTGATGGCTGAAAAGACTCTGATCAAGGTAGAGTAGCCTTCATTTAGAATCCTGTAGAGAGGCCATGTTCTTTCCCCAGCTCCCTTATATCTGAAAACCAATCTCTCTGGTAGCTGTCTGTAGGCAGCTATTCCCCTTACTTCCTCCAGCTCATCCAGATAGAGATTAATGTCTGAAGCTTCTTTTATGTCACAGATGTGAACATAATCATCTTTAGAAATGGGTGGCTTAGGGTTAGGTTTTTGTTTTTGAGTGAATTTCTTAGAGGTTAGGGGAGGTGTAGATTTAGATTTTCTTTTCTGTTTCTTTGGTAGTGGTAGAGTGGTTAAAAAGGTAGGCAATGTGATGTTGTCCCAATCAATAGGTTCCTCTTTTGGAATGATTGGTTCACCATGGATATTTATAGAGGGATCAGCAACAAAAGGTTTAGGTATGGAAGGTAGTGGTTTAGATATAGATTTGGTATCTTCAGGGTTATCTTCACTCCTTCTGTGTGCCTTGGCCTTTCTTCTGTTTCCCTTCTTCCATTCCTCTCTTTCTTCCATATTTTCACCAAATATGCTCCCAAGAACCTCATCTAAGTTAGCAATCTTTTCTTCACCCCTGACTTCAATTCCTTTCATTTCTTCAACTTGGCTTGACTTTAGCTGTTTTTCAAGCTTTGCTTGTGCTCTTTTGTCAGCCTTGAGTTTTACAGCTTCTTTCTTCAACCTTCTGGTTTCTTCCCTTTTGGCCTTTAGAAATTTGGGATGTCCTTGCATCACACAGATACTCTTTCCCTCTCTATAGATAAAGGCCATGTCCATTCTCTCACCCTTGTCCTTGGTCTCCTTCTTCTTTATGATGCTTGCACTTAGAACTTTGTCTCCATCAGGTTTTGGAAGAGGAAAGTCTACTTCCTGCATCTGAGCAAAGTCTAGGGGATTCTTTGTGGAGTCCATACTGGATCTAGTGTTAGGCTTTAGAACCATAGGTTTTAAATTCTTGAAAGAAGTCTCTCCAACCTTATTTCTCCCTACTGGCTTGAGCTCCATGTTGATTGGTTCAATCTTTGTGCTAAATTTCACAGATGTTGATTTATTTTGTGTAGAACCAAACACCAATTGCAACCTTTCATCAATTCTCCTCCATTGTTCTTTCATTTGTATTTCAGCTGCTGCTAGCTGAATCAAATCAATTCCATCAGGTTTTCCCTTGATTTGAATGATTGGAGAGGTAGTGATGGCAGGAACTAGCACTTTAGATATCTGAATCTTTGTAGAGGGCTCTCCTTCCCCTTCCCTTTTATTCTCCCCCTTTTTGTTATCATCAAGGAGAGGGGTCAAGCCTTGTGCTTTTGCCAGCTGCATTAGGAGATTGGTTTGAGATTGTTGGTTGAGAAGAAGGGTGGCCACAGAATCTTCAATTCCTTGAACTCTGTCTTCCAACTTGGCCAGCCTTTGTTCAGTAACTGATTCCTTTTTCAATCTCGAAACCAAGTCCTGCAAAGTACCATAGGGCATGACTGAATCCAATTTTTCTGAAGTGAAGGATTTCAAGTCAGCAATATCTTTCCTGAGATCATCTAGACTCATATCTTGCTTTACTTTCTGCAACTTCATGAGATGCAGTGAGTCCAGGTGAGCTTGGAGGATAGCCTTGATATTTGCATTTGAAGTGTTCTGAATGGCCTGTTGAATAGTGATGATTTGTTTGACCAAGTGGACATTGAATTCACCTGTTCTATGCTCCTTAGTCAAGGCCCATTCAGGTAGATTAGGAATGGAATTAGGGTCTTCATCTCCCCCTATGTTCATGCTTCCATCAGAAGAAATAGAGTCATCATCATCAGAATTTACTCCAAATTCCTCAGATGGCTCACCAGCTGTAGAAGGCATCCTGTTAATAGCAGCTTTATCCCTTTGAAGAGATTCTGTTGAGTGCACTAGATGTAGTGTCCTCTCTGCCTCCTCATTGCCCTGAGCAGCCAACAGTTGATAGGCTGTCACAGGATGAGTAAAAGTGTCAGCATCCAAGGAAATGTTATCAATTACAGCTTTGTAATGTTGCTGAAATTGTCTTTCCTTTTCAGCATCATCCACAATCATTGACTCATGAGCAATGGCTGGTTCCACCCTTGTATCAACTGTACCTGCTTTTCTCTCTTTTTCTCTATGTTCTTGCATCAGGGGCTCCCCCTGGCTCACACATCTCACTCCCTCACCTTCACCTTCTAAGGTGGTACTCCACTCACTGACTTTTGCCATGCTGGAAGAAATAGCATGCATTTTTGTGCTCTCAATCTCTCCTTTTGCCTGGGAGCAACCCAGCCTCTCACTCAAATTTTCACTCCCTGCCCTCAATCCTAAAAGTGATTGCACAGTATTCATGTCTTCTACACTTGGAATCATTTCAGTTATTTGTGTAGAGACTATCAACGGATGTGGAATATCCGTTGAAGTTGAAACTGTTGTTATCAACGGATAACTGCTGTTAAGCTTATCCGTTGAAGAGCAACCACTTGTCAACGGATGAGTGATATCCGTTGAAGAAGGAAAAGAAGATGAAATTGAAAGTGATATAATTGTTGAATCTGTATAGATTGATTTGATATGTGTTGATACAGATCCTTCAATTATATCTGAAAGAATTTGCGGGTGATCCAACAAATCATCTAAAAGATGATGATCACCTGTATTTGAGTGGGGCTCCTCCCTGAGTTGTAAAGAGGGAGAATCAGGAATTGATGGGAATAACATATCCACATCCAGAGATGGTGAAGAAGTATTTGGTGATTGATGTGTAGTTATTGTGAGAGAATGGGGCTGTGACTCCACATTTATTGGAGTCACATCAAACTGAGTTTGAGAAGGCACAGAGACAGATGGATGTATCTGTGCAGTGTGTGCACCCTGTGTAGAAGATTGGGTTCTAGCCTTCTTCCTTCTAATAAAAGCTTTTGTAGGTGAGTGTTTGGCTTTAGTGTCCCTCCCTCTTTTGTTCTGTGTTCCTGGTTGGGAACTCTTTTCAATAGTAACATCCTTTTGGGAGGATGCTACTAGGGATGTGCTA
Organism: Apium graveolens; assembly: GCF_009905375.1. NCBI lineage: Eukaryota > Viridiplantae > Streptophyta > Magnoliopsida > Apiales > Apiaceae > Apium > Apium graveolens. The sequence goes on along the minus strand of NC_133651.1, from coordinate 314,613,495 downwards.
GAAACCTTTTCAACCACCACAGCTTTTTGAGAAACTGGGGCTTGGCTAGCTTGGGAAGCACTCAACTCTCCTTCCTTATCCTGGGGGTTTCTTTGATGTTCACCCCTCCCCTCACCACTCACACCCTGTTCACTTCCCTCAGGGTTAATGGTTGTTGTTACAACTGTTGTCTTTTGAGAAACAACAGAGGTGGTTTTCTTTGTCTTGGATTTTGAAAGTTTAGATTTGGTGACCTTGGTAGAAATCTGTTGGGGCATTGACACAGATTTCATGGCCACACTAGAAGATAAAGAAATAGAGGGGTTGGAAGAAGTAGGAGTTGTAGAAGCAATTACCTCACCTACCTGGGGTGCATTCATGATTGGTAAATATACCAATTGCACACTGCTGTTTAGATCCATTCTCTTCAAGTCTGCAAGAACTCTTTTCTCTTGTGCCCAGCACTTGAGTTTATTATTCTCATTGATTATGACTAAACCTTCAGCAACATGGTTAGCCAATAACATAAAGAATCTAGCATAATAGATGTTATTAGGTCTATTAGCTTTGTTACCTAATCTAGTACCTAATTCTAGCATCACATAGTTGCTAAAGTTAAAGTACCTATCAGAAACAAGCATATAGAACATATTAACAAGAGATGAAGTTATGGCATCAAAATTACTAATTTTCCCAGAGAAAACCTTTATGAAGGCATCCCCAAGAAAACTCCATTCTTTCCTAAGGCCTTTTCGTCTAATACCCCCTAAATTAGCAGAGTTAAGAGAGTAACCTATGGAATCTAACATGCTGGATACATCACTATCAGTGTGTGGTGTCATGGCATTGTTCTCAGGTAATTTAAAACATGCTTGTAAGTCATCACAGTTAATACAGTGATTTTTACCTTTGAGAGTGAAGGAGATAGTCATATCCATGGAGTTGAACTCAGCAGTTGTCCAAATCTCCTCAACTACTTCACAGAAAATCGTTGGGGCTTCCAGCATTGCATAGCTAAGTTTACAGTTTTTGATGAAGTCCATCATTTTGTGATAATCTGAGTGGGCTTCATTCTTTTCTACCAGAGCTATGAAATTGTTCTTCTCGTAGATGAACCCAGATTGAGACATAATCTTCACGACTGGTGCCATTGTTGTGAGTAGAAATTGCAGAGAATAACTTGAAGGTTTTGCAGAGAGAAAATGGTAAATGCTTGAAATTCTAAGAAAGCGTAAAGTAATAATGAACAATCAGAAGGGCTTATATGCTTTCAAAGAAAAAGAAATAAATAAAGGATTAATCAATAAGTAGGTGTTAGTGAATTTCAGCCGTTTAAGAATAAACTGTAAGTATTCTAATAACTACCTTTAAAACCAATACATACAGATGTATGTATGGTATCAACGGTTAAGAAAATAGAATCAACGGCTGTGAAACACCTCAAACGTCTGATGTGACATTTCAACGGATAATGTAAATTGTCATCCGTTGAAAGGTACTTCAGTTTTATCCGTTGACGGATAAAAGTTCCAGAGATATACTTGTCTTTCAACGGATAATGAATATCCGTTGATAGAGCAATTTTGACTTTCAACGGATAGGGAACATCCGTTGATGGAATAAACTTTGTTAAAAGTCAAATTTGTTCTAGCAACTAATATATTTCAGGCTTCTCATCAAATTGCAAAGAAGACATGAATTTTAAGAGTAATTAAGCATACCTAGCTCACTTACCAATCTTGTGAATGTTGATTCATCAAGTGGCTTGGTAAATATGTCAGCAATTTGTTGTTCACTTGGAACAAAATGTAGTTCCACTGTACCATTCATGACATGCTCCCTAATGAAGTGGTACTTGATATCAATGTGCTTGGTCCTTGAGTGCTGTACAGGATTCTCTGTTATGGCTATGGCACTTGTGTTGTCACAAAAGATAGGTATTCTATCAACATGAAGTCCATAATCAAGGAGTTGATTCCTCATCCATAACATTTGAGAACAGCAACTTCCAGCAGCAATGTATTCAGCCTCAGCTGTAGAAGTAGAGACTGAATTTTGCTTTTTGCTAAACCATGATACAAGCTTGTTTCCCAGGAATTGGCAGGAGCCTGTTGTACTTTTCCTGTCTATTTTGCAACCTGCATAGTCTGCATCTGAATAACCAATTAGATCAAAGCCAGATTCTCTAGGATACCAAATTCCTAAATTTGGTGTACCCTTGAGATATCTGAAAATTCTCTTGATAGCAATTAAGTGAGACTCCCTAGGATCAGCTTGAAATCTAGCACACAGACATGTAGCAAACATTATATCTGGTCTGCTAGCAGTTAAATATAAAAGTGAACCAACCATGCCTCTATAACTTGTAATGTCCACAGACCTTTCAGTCTTATTTAATTCAAGTTTGGTGGCAGTGGCCATGGGAGTTTTTGCAGATGAGCATTCCATTAAGTCAAACTTCTTTAAAAGATCATAAATATATTTAGTTTGACTAATGAAAATTCCATCACTAACTTGTTTAACTTGTAAACCAAGAAAATAGGTTAGTTCTCCCATTAGGCTCATTTCATATTTACTTTGCATTAGCTTAGCAAACTTTTTGCAAAGTTTATCATCTATAGAGCCAAATATTATGTCATCTACATAAATTTGAACAAGTATACTAGAGCCATTAACATCCCTAAAGAAGAGAGTTTTATCAACAGTACCTCTAGTGAAGTGATTCTCCAAAAGAAATTTTGATAAGGTTTCATACCAGGCTCTAGGTGCTTGCTTCAGTCCATAGAGTGCTTTCAACAGATAATACACATAGTCTGGAAAATTTGGATCTTCAAATCCTGGAGGTTGACTTACATAGACTTCTTCCTCTAATTTCCCATTTAGAAATGCACTCTTGACATCCATTTGATAGACTTTGAAATTGGCATGGGCTGCATGGGCTAGAAATATTCTGATGGCTTCAAGTCTTGCAACAGGAGCATATGTTTCATCAAAATCTATTCCCTCTTGCTGAGAATAGCCTTTAGCAACCAGTCTGGCTTTATTCTTTATGATAATGCCATTTTCATCCATCTTGTTTCTGAATACCCACTTTGTGTCAATAGGACTCTTGTTCTTTGGTTTGGGTACCAGCTTCCAAACTTGGTTTCTCTCAAATTGGTTTAGCTCTTCCTGCATAGCTAATATCCAATCTGGATCCAATAGAGCTTCTTCCACTTTCTTAGGTTCCTCCTGAGATAGAAAACTACTGTACAGACATTCATCTTGAGTAGCTCTTCTTGTTTGCACTTTAGATGATGCATCACCAATGATCAGTTCAAAGGGATGATTCTTGGTCCATTTCCTTTGTGGTGGAAGATGTGCTCTAGATGAGGTGGCCTCAGTATTGTCATGATGTGAGACAGAGTGTTGACTAGTTGAAACTCCCCCTGAGTTGTTGGTCCTTTGCAGGGAACTTGGAGTTCTATCAACTGATGATGTAAATCGATTATCCGTTGATGAACTATGATCAACGGATGCTTCATTTTGTACTTCAACGGATGGTGCACTATGTCTTTCAACGGATACTGCATTGCTTCTATCAATGGATGCAGTATTTTGTGCATTATCCAGGGGCATGTTTTGAATCCCTTTTGAAGTGTCATCTCCATCAGTCTCCTCTTCACTATCATCACAATATATCTCAATATTGTCAAATTTGAGTCTCTCATTATGTCCCTCATCTGTTAGTCCATCAATCTTTTTATCATCAAACACAACATGCACAGATTCCATAACAATGTTGGTTCTTAGATTGTAGACCCTATAAGATTTTCCAGCTGAATAACCAACAAATATTCCTTCATCAGCCTTTGCATCAAACTTCCCTTTATGGTCAGATTGATTCCTCAGTATAAAGCATTTACATCCAAAGACATGAAGAAAGTTTAGAGTTGGTTTTCTTCTCTTGAACAACTGATAGGGAGTCATGCCTTTAGCTTGATTGATCAAAGAAATATTCTGAGTGAAGCAGGCACAATTAACAGCTTCAGCCCAGAAATATGTTGGTAACTTTGATTCTTCAAGCATTGTTCTGGCAGCTTCAATTAAAGATCTGTTCTTTCTTTCAACAACCCCATTTTGCTGAGGTGTTCTTGGAGCTGAGAACTCATGCATGATTCCATTTTCTTCACAGAACAGCCTTAATGTCAAATTCTTGAACTCAGTTCCATTGTCACTCCTGATATTTCTAACCTTCAAGTCAGGATGATTGTTGACTTGCCTGATGTGATTGATAATGATTTCACTTGCTTCATCCTTTGATCCAAGAAAACAGACCCATGAGAACTTAGAGAAATCATCTACAATCACTAAGCAATATCTTTTTCTTGCTATTGACAATACATTGACTGGTCCAAACAAATCCATATGTAGCAGCTGTAATGGTTCATCAATTGTTGTTTCAAGCTTCTTCTGAAATGATGCTTTCCTTTGTTTGCCTTTCTGACAAGCATCACACAGACCATCCCTTGAGAATTCAACAAGAGGAATTCCTCTTACTAAGTCCTTTTTGACTAGATCATTCATTGTTTTGAAATTCAAATGGGATAGCTTCTTGTGCCATAGCCAACTCTCAACTGAACTTGCTTTGCTGAAGAGACAAGTAATAGATTCTGCATCTGTAGAGTTGAAGTCAGCTAAGTACACATTTCCTTTTCTAACTCCAGTTAGAACCACTTTGTTGTCTTCCTTACTAGTGACAACACAGGCTTCAGAATTGAAGGAAACTGTATTCCCTCTATCACATAGTTGACTGATACTCAGTAAGTTGTGCTTGAGACCATCAACTAATGCAACTTCTTCAATGATGACATTCCTTGTTGAAATCAAGCCATATCCCATAGTAAACCCTTTGCTGTCATCTCCAAAGGTTATGTTGGGGCCAGCTCTCTCTTTAAACTCTGTGAGCAGGGAGAAATCTCCAGTCATGTGTCTTGAACAGCCACTGTCCAAGTACCATAGATTTCTTCTATTTTCCTGCACACCACAAAATCAATCAATTTGATTTTGGTACCCAAGTTTCCTTGGGTCCATTCTTGTTAGCCTTTCTCCTAGACTTCATTCCTCCTGCATCTTTAGACTTAGGTGAGTTTGAGTCAACCTTGGTCTTAGATGTGGTTGGTTAAGGTGTAGGGTTAGTCACAACATTATCCATCACATTTATAGAATTATTAGGCATGGATTGTGCATACATGTTATTCCACATTGGCATATTGTATGGCATTTGAGGCATACTGAATGCAGCAAGATAAGGATTGTTAAAATATGGCATGTTTGCAAAATGTGCATAAGGATTTTGTTGAGACATAACAGGCATAGCATGTAGAGGTGATACAGACATGTTAGGCATGGAAGAGGGTACAGTTATGGGAGATTTCTTAATAGATTTACAGTTAGCAGATAGATGATTAACACTACTACAATGCACACAGCTTTTTCTAGGAGCATACTTGTCAGGTGTGTAATTGTTATGTTTGTTAACTCCTACCTTCCCATTTCTGTTGGATTTCCTTTTGGATTCCTTTTTATCCTCAACCATCTTGAGCCTATTGTTTAACTGTTCTAAGGTCATGTGCCCTACATTCACCTTTCTGACATCTTTGGATGTGCTTGCTCCTTCTTTGACAAAGTTCTTTGAAGTTGAACCAAACTTTTTGTTGAGTTTCTTTAGATTTTCTCTTTTAGAAACATCTGCCTGTTTTAATTGAGGAACCTTCAACGGATGTTCCTTTTCTTCCTTCAACGGATAACTTTCATCATCCGTTGATTCCACATCCGTTGACAGTCCATCAATTAATTCCAGTTTCTTTTTATTTTTATCCCAGGCAGTTTTACAGAATGATTCAATTCCTTGGACTTTGGCAATTTGAGCACTTACATCCCTAGATGTTTTCCAGGCTTTAATCACCTCTTGCTCTTTCTCTAATTGATTGGAAAGTATTTCTACTTTCTTAACAGATTCAGCTAGTTCATTTTCAACAGATATACAATGCAATTTGGTTTTCTCTAGGTCAATCAACTTATTTTCTAACACAGTATTTCTATTACTTAAAAACAGATTGTTCTCTTTGATCCTACTATTTTCTTTAGCAAGAGATTTAAGAGACACACGCAAATGATTCAATTCAGTAGACATGTCATTGAAAGCATCATTGCACTCTTCTTTAGTAAGCTGTGTTAAATCAGTAGTGATTACCTGATTGCTTGATGAACTAACTTCGTTTTCTTCAGAATCAGCCATGAGAGCAAGGTTGACATAATCCACATCTTCATCCTCTTCATCTCCATCAGCTGCCCAGTCCTTTTCTTGAGTAATGAAAGCCCTTTCCTTCTGTTTGAGTAGATCAAAATATTTCTTTTTGTAATCTACTTGTTCAAATTTCTTCTTTTCAGAGGTTGGCTTTCTGCACTCACTTGCAAAGTGTCCACTTATACCACAGTTAAAACACTTGAACTTGGATTTGTCCACCATGTTCTTATAGGGTTTAGTGGCTCTAGTGTTTTTCCTGAACTTCATCTTTGCAAATCTCCTGGACAGAAATGCAAGATGCTCATCAATACCATCAGAGTCATCTTGACTGGAGTTGTCTTCATTTTCAGCAACTTGCTCTTTACCCTTGTCTGATTCTGGATTTCTTACACCATCTTTGGAGCTTGATGTAGATCTCACAGTTTCTTTTCTGCATTCTTTCTCATTTTCAGCTACCAATGCAACTGAACCTCCTTTCTTTCTCCCCCTCTCCAATACCTCATCCTGTTCCAACTCTAGTTCATAAGTCTTCAAGATTCCATACAATCTTTCAAGAGTAAAGTCCTTATAATCCTGAGAGTTTCTTAAGGAAACAGTCATGGGTTTCCATTCCTTTGGTAAGGATCTCAAAAATTTAAGATTTGAATCCTTCACCTGGTACACTCTACCATACAGCTTCAGTCCATTCAACAGCTTTTGGAATCTATTAAATGTGTCATTTAAAGATTCATTCTCTTCAAAATGAAAGTACTCATACTGTTGAATGAGAAGCTGCATTTTGTTCTCTTTTACTTGTTCTGTACCTTCACACAGCAACTGAACTGTGTCCCAAACCTCTTTGGCAGTTGAACAATTTATCACATTATCAAACATATCCTTGTCAAGACCATTAAACAAAATGTTCATAGCCTTCTTATCCTTGTGGACTTCTTCTGTGTCTTCCATTGTCCATTCTGCTCTAGGTTTTGGAATGGATTGACCAACAGCAATTGTGGCCGTAGCAACTGTGGCTACTTTGTGGGGAATGTGAGGACCATTCTCAATGCAGTTTACATAACCTTCATCTTGGGAGAGTAGATGAAGGTGCATTTTCACCTTCCAGTGGTGATAACTGTCTTTGTCAAGAACTGGGATCTTTACTCCAATATCCTTCTTACTCATCTTTGTTAGATTCCAAGATCTTTAAACTCTTTGTGTGTCAAGAGCTTGCTCTGATACCAATTGTTATTCCTAGAGGACTAACAATGAGATTTACAGAAGGGGGGTTGAATGTAAATCTCAAAACTTTTTCAGGTTTTGAGAAGTTTATTAAAGCAGTGTGTTCTAGATGAACAAGTGTATGAATTGCTTTGAGCTAATGCAGACAGATATATATTCAAACACAAAATGTAAAGAACACAACAAACTTTAAAAACTTTTCTGGTGGATTTGTTGTTCCACCAGAGATGGTATATTAGAAAATCTGTGTTCAACAATGTTGATCACAGCTGCATCCTAGTACAAACTAGATGAATTTTCTCTCAAGATATTTCTTAACAGCTCTGGAAAATCTCTCTCTAATTACTAGCTTCTTCTTGGTTTATATATTACCAAGTGTACAAGTGAAAAACAATATAAAATTACAATAGTAAAATAAGTTCTTCACTTGCTTCTTTTCCTGTTCACTCCAGTACTTTGTTGACTATTGCATCTTTGTACTAAAGAAGAACGGCTGCTTTTTCTGTTGATCCTGAAATTCGGCTGCCACATCTCAGTTTTCTCTGTCAACCCATGTGCCTCTGTCTGTAGGTACAACTACCACTTATCAACGGCTAATTAGCAGAACATCCGTTGAAGCTTTCATCCGTTAATGACTTCATCCGTTGAAGGATGTTATCCGTTGAAGCTTTCATCCGTTGATGCATTTATCCGTTGATGCTCTCATCCGTTGAAGGATGTTATCCGTTGAAGCTTTAGAGACATCCGTTGAAGCTTAGCTTCTCATCCGTTGAAGGTCTTTAAGTCATCCGTTGATACCACTTCATTTATACAAAATTACAAGGCATGAAATATTTACAATTGGCCTTCCTATCTGCATATCATCTAGTAGTCAACATGACTTATAGTTTCTCTCAACTTCTAAGAATTACATTTTAAATACAGAGACTGAAATATGCTACAATACTAGACTTATTTCTAAGTAAAGCTACACCATCAACGGATAGCCAAAGTGGTCTTATCCGTTGAGGCTACAGACACTAAATTTCTACTTAAGTATTTTGTTAAACATATCATCAAACTAATGCACATATATTCCTAACATAGGGTTTACACTATAAGTGTTATCATTATCGAGAATATTATTTACTGTAACCCTAGCAGCTCTCGTGATATTTTGTTCATCACTGAGAGATAACAGTTCCAGATTGTAACAGAGTTTATTGTTTCAATAAAGTTTGTTTTCTGTTACATAAGTTCTTGAAGTTTGATTTGATTGTAATAAACACTGTATTCACCCCCTCTACAGTGAAAGTGTGACCTAACAAGTGGTATCAGAGCCTTCTGTTAACACACATACAGTTAAAGATCCAAACACAATCATGTCTGACACAGAAACTCCAACTAAGCCTACCAAAACTGAGGAATCATCAAAGACATCAACTCAGAGTCGATATGAGACTATCAGAGTTCCCATATTGAGACCATCTGAATATCCCATATGGAAGGTAAGGATGACCATGTTTCTGGAAGCAACAGATCCAGAATACCTTGATAGAATCAAGGAAGGGCCTCACAAACCTACCAAGCTCGCTGTTGTAGTTGCAGGTGAAGCAGCAAAGACCGTACCAAAGGAAAAGAGTGATTACACTGCTGAAGATATAGCATCTATTGCTAAGGATGCCAAGGTACGACACTTATTGCATAGTGCCATTGATAATGTAATGTCAAACAGGGTAATCAACTGCAAGACTGCTAAGGAGATATGGGATGCACTGGAGACAAGGTGTCAAGGAACTGAAACAGTTAAGAAGAACAGGAAGACAATACTCACTCAAGAGTATGAACACTTTGACTCTAGGACTAATGAGTCATTGACTGATGTATATGATAGATTTGTCAAACTCTTGAATGACTTGTCATTAGTAAATAAGGAGTATGATCTTGAAGATACAAACCTTAAATTCCTGTTAGCTCTTCCTGAATGTTGGGATTTGAAGGCAACAACAATAAGAGACAACTACAATCTTGATGAAACAACTCTTGATGAAATCTATGGAATGCTCAAGACTCATGAACTTGAGATGGAACAAAGAAGCAAGAGGAAAGGAGGAAAGTCAAGGACAGTTGCTCTCAAGGCTGAAGAGGAATCCCCCAAACCACCTTCCTCAAAGAAAGACAAGGGTAAAGCTCTTATCATAAAGTCTGATACTGAGTCATCAAGTTCTGAGAGTGATGATGACTCAGATTCTGAAAGCTTGCCTGAAACTGATGCTGATGAGGAGATGATGAAGCTGTGTGCTCTTATGGTGAAAGGAATCACAAAGATTGCATACAGGAAGTTCAGGAAGGGAAAGAAGTTTTCCAGGAAAGGCATAAGTTCTGATAAGAAGAATTTCAGAAGATCTGAAGGAAGAGGAGGAAAGTCTGACAGAGGAGATTACGCTAATGTTAAATGTTATAATTGTGGTGAGAAAGGCCACATATCTACTGATTGCAAGAAGACCAAGAGTGACAAAGGCAAAGCTCTTGTCACAAAGCAGAAAAGCTGGACAGACACCTCAGACTCTGAAAGTGAGGAGAACTATGCATTGATGGCAAATGCTGATAAATCAAGTTCTGAGAGCAGTTCTGAAGCTGCTGAAACAAAGGTACCTCAGACTACTTATGCTTTTCATACTGATGATATTAATGAGTTGAGAAGATATCTTAAAACCATGTTTGTTAGTTATAGAGATCAAACTTTAACATGTGAAAGATTAACTTCTGAAAATCTTGCTTTTAGGAAAAGAAATGATTTCTTAGAAAAAGAGTTAGTTATGTTCCATCAAACTCAGCAGGATAGAGATGATGCTTTTTATGTTAGGGATGAAGTGCTAAAAATGAATGAATCTCTAAAAACTGAGTTAGAAAAGGAGAGAGAGATTATCAGAACTTGGACTAACTCTGGCAAAACAACTCAAAATTTGCTAAGCAGTGGAAACTGGAAAGAGGGCTTAGGTTATGGAGAAAATAAAAATGAAAAAGGAACTGTAGAAATTAAGCCTGTTGATAAGCAAAAGCTGAAGTTAAAACCTGTTAAGTTTGTAACTGAAAAATCTGAAAATGAGAAATCAGAAGTTAAAAAGGAATTAGCTTCTGACAAACTAAAACAGGAAAAGACAGCTGAAGTTAACATAGGCTTAATGACAAAGAAGCAGCTTAAGCATAAGCTGAAAGATGTTAAGAATGCAAACAAGGTAAAATCACCTAGGAAAAACAGGAATGGAAAGGAAGGTGTGAATAAAAGCAATAACTATAAATCTGTTCCTGATGCTCCTAGGAAAGGTGTCATAACTGTGGAAGTTCTAACCATCTGGCTTCTTTTTGCAGGAAGAATAAGAATATTAACTCCTTATCTTCAAAATCAGGAGTTAAGAGTCAGTCTGTTAGATACAAACCACAAAATCCTTGTTTTCATTGTGGTAGTTTATGACATTCCATTTATACTTGTAAGGAATATCATAGTTTGTACTATGATTATTATCAAATAAAACCTTCTTTAAAGAAAGTTTCTGTTGTTCCTTCTAGTGTAAGTTCTGATTCAAAGTCTGGTAGTATAAGTTCTGATAAGAAAACTGTTAACATAAAATCTGATGCTAAATCCGCTGCAAATGTTAACAAACCTAAAAAGGCCAAAGGATCCAAGCAAGTCTGGGTCCTTAAAACTAATAATTAGTGGTCTTTTTGATTGCAGGGCAACAGGAAAAATATTTTAGTTCTGGACAGTGGATGTTCAGGACATATGACTGGAAATAAGGCCCTGCTATCAGACTTTGTGGAGAAAGCTGGCCCAAGTGTTTCTTATGGAGATGGCAACATTGGAAAAACTTTGGGATATGGCAATATCAATCTTGGGAATGTCATCATTAAAGATGTAGCTCTGGTCTCAGGACTTAAACACAACTTACTGAGTATAAGTCAAATCTGTGACAGAGGTTATCATGTTGATTTCTTTGCAGAACATTGTGAAATAGTTAGTAAATCTAAAGAAAAAATTGTTCTGAAGGGATTCAGGCGTGGTAACATTTATGAAGCTAAGCTTTCAACAAGTCCTGATGGTTCTGCAATCTGTTTAGTGAGTAGAGCCTCAACTGAAGAAAGCTGGAATTGGCACAAGAAACTCTCTCATTTAAACTTCAACAAGATAAATGAACTGATCAAGAAAGATCTTGTGAGAGGACTGCCAAAATCAGTGTTTGTTCCTGATGGTCTTTGTGACTCATGTCAGAAGGCTAAACAAAGAAAATCTTCGTTCAAGAGCAAGACTGAATCATCAATTCTTGAGCCTTATTATCTGCTTCATGTTGATCTATTTGGTCCAGTGAATGTCATGTCTATTGCAAAGAAGAAATATGCGTTGGTCATAGTAGATGAGTTCACCAGATACACATGGGTGTATTTCTTGCACACAAAAAGTGAAACTGCATCTATCCTGATTGATCATGTCAAACATCTGGATAAATTGATCAAAGATTCTGTGAAAATTTTGAGGAGTGATAATGGCACTGAATTCAAGAATCTGATAATGGAAGAGTTCTGCAAAAATCATGGAATAAAGCAGGAATTTTCTGCTCCTGGAACTCCACAGCAAAATGGAGTTGTTGAAAGGACGAATAGAACTCTCATTGAAGCTGCACGAACAATGCTTGAAGAAGCAAAGCTTCCAACCTATTTCTGGGCTGAAGCTGTGCAGACTGCTTGTTTTACTCAAAATGCAACACTCATTAACAAGCATGGAAAAACACCATATGAGATGGTGAAGAACAAGAAGCCAAATCTCAAATACTTTCATGTATTTGGATGTAAGTGTTTTGTTCTCAAGACTCATCCTGAACAGCTATCCAAGTTTGATCTAAAAGCTGATGAGGGAATCTTTGTTGGATATCCACTTTCTACAAAAGCCTTCAGAGTCTATAATTTGAGAACAAAAGTGGTCATGGAATCTATCAATGTCTCTTTTGATGACAAGAAGATCACTGGACTTGAAGATTGCATTGATCATGATCAGCTGAGATTTGAAAATGAAGATTCATATTCTGATACCTCAAGTCCTGACAGTCTAAGTCCTGATACTGTAAATTCTGATGGATTAAACTCTGATGTTATTGAAACTGTGGTGACTACGTCAAAGGAAGATGCACCAATGCAGGGGGAGCATACTCAAGATATTATCACATCTCAAGAAGCATCAGAACATACATCTGGCTCTTCAAATTCTGATTCGTCAAGTTCTGATAAGCCAAGTACTGAAAATCTAAATACTGAAGGATCCAACTCAGAGAGCATAGTTTCAGGGGGAGCATCAGAAAATGAAACCGAAGACAGCATGAATGATGGGAGAACTCAGTTATTTTCTGGGCCTTCAAGTCAAGCAGAGTAAAGAAGGAACTTTTATTTGTCAATCTAAGTACACCAGAAACTTGCTGAAGAAATTTGGAATGCAAGACTGTTCAAGTGCATCCACTCCCATGGCCACTGCAACAAAACTGGATAAGGATACTGGTAATTCAGTAGATATTACTGATTACAGAGGTATGATTGGCTCACTTCTCTATCTAACTGCTAGTAGACCAGATATCATGTTTGCTACCTGTCTTTGTGCAAGATTTCAAGCAGATCCAAGAGAACCTCACTTAACAGCTGTAAAAAGAATCTTTAAGTATCTTAAAGGAACAGCTGATCTAGGATTATGGTATCCTAGAGAATCAGATTTTAAATTAATAGGTTACTCAGATGCAGATTTTGCAGGTTGCAAAATTGACAGGAAAAGCACAAGTGGTAGCTGCCAGTTTCTTGGAGGCAGGTTGGTTTCTTGGTATAGCAAGAAACAAAAGTCAATTTCCACATCAACTGCAGAAGCAGAGTATATTACTGCAGGAAGCTGCTGTGCACAGATTCTCTGGATGAAGAATCAGTTACTGGATTATGGGTTAACATATTTCAAAATCCCTATTTACTGTGATAATCAAAGTGCTATTGCTATGACAGGTAATCCAGTTCAACACTCTATGACAAAGCACATCAGCATCAGGTACCATTTCATCAGGGAACATGTGGATGAAGGTACAGTGGAATTGCATTTTGTTCCCACAGATCAACAAGTAGCAGATATCTTCACAAAACCACTGTGTGAAGCTACCTTTACAAAATTGGTAAATGAACTTGGAATGATTTCAGGTTCTTTCTCTAAATCTGCTTAAACTTGTTCTATGTTATCAGACTTTATGATCAGTATTTACAGAATTAATCTCTTTGTATATTCTGTGCATTAATTGATAAATGTCTTTAAGTACTGACTGTTGTCTGATATATGTTTCTAAACTCTGATAAGTGATATGTCTGTTTCAGTAACTGTTCAATCCTATGAGGATAACTGTGCTAGATACTGATCTAATAATCTTCAATAAACAAATGATTCCATGGAAGAAGTAATTATTTCAGTGGAAATCTTATGACACTAGCAAATTCTGATAACTGAGCTTAGTTAAGTTTACTTTGTATATCTTATTACTAAGTCACAAATTAGAATAATGCTACTCATCTGTTAAGTTCTGATACTAGTAAACTGCTGAATGTACTAAGTGCTGATAGACCTCTCTTATTAAAAAAAAAACAAAAAAAAAAACAAAAAAACAAAAAAAATAAAAAAAATAAAAAAAATCAGGTACTCCTTTGAGATCTAGAGTAAAAATGTGAAAGGGACGACCCAAGTGCATTGCTGGTATTAAGTAAATATGCATTAGAAAAGCACAATATTTTTTCTTGGTGACTGTTCACACTCTATGATTACTGGAGAAATACTCTGATAATAGCATAAATTCTGATACGCAGTCGTGACTCACTTACACTGAGAAGCCACTGTAAAAGAGAATTTTAAAGATGCATAAAATTAGCACAAAAACAGTTGAGGTGGACTCATGCATGAACTCATTTATCAGTAGGTTTCAGGATAATGACAGCTCTTTAGCAAAATTTTAATTATGACTTATTTCTAAGATGTACTGAAGTAAATCAGACTTTACTCTTTATTAGTTATTTAGCTTAATGCACACACACATCACTCCATCTGAATGATGAAAATTTCTGTGGTGGTCTATGTTATTTTAGATAAACAGTCATTGTGTCATTTTTGCACAAATTCTGAGGACAAGTTCTAGTTACACGTTCTGATGATTAAGTTCTGACGTTCATAACTAAGAACTTGTATGAGTATTTACTAAGATGAGCATTCCTTTTTCGAGTTAAGAAATTATGTTCTGATGATTGTTAGGTTCTGGTATAGGTCTAAGTTCTGATTTCTCAGTCTAATCCTTTACTTGGCTTATCCTTGAATGAAATTTAATAACAGTCTCAGTTTGTACTCGCATATGTTGAAGTGGAAGATTAATAGTCACTATGATTAGGATTAATGGTTTTGTACTTGAACAGTCCACTGTTTCTTGTGTCTTGTGCGGTCTAGACCATGATTCCTCTTTCCAATGACTGTTATTCTTTTTCAAAGTCTAGGGAGACGAGGTAGACTTAACTCTATCTGTCAGCATTAAATATCTTTGCGTCTCTTGGCATTCTCTTGCCTATATACACAGCCACTTCACATTAGTCTTCTCATCACACTTGTATCACAAATTCAGTCTTGTTTTTCATTTACTATCACAAATGGCTGAATTTGGCTGGTTCTACAATTACGGTGATGAGACTGTGCATGTCTTTTTGAATGGAATTCCAACTCCCTACCCTATCACCAACATCCCTCACAATCTCTGGATTCAATTTCCAGAGGTTATCAAACGTGATCTGGTGGCCATTCGAAGAGACCTTCACCTTCGTCGTATCCGTCAGCAAGAGCGAATCATACGACTCGCCATCTTGTTTGTCGAAGATAGGAAGAGGAAGATGACTTAATCTCGTCTTCTTCCTGTTCTTCTTCATCCTCAGCTTTGTCAGGCTTCTTAGCTAGGACTAAAGCTGTTGACGTTAGGATTAGAACCTTAGGGAAAATCTTGTATTGATGTAATTTCTATTTCATATATGTATTGACTTGATATATTAATGAAAACTGTTTTTACTTCAAGATTTTGTCTCTGAGTTATTTTATCTTGTGTTGTTAAATCCTGCTTTACTTTGAGAAGCATTACTTTGAGAGATGAATCAGATTCTGAGGATCAGATTCCCTCTTCAGAACCTGTGGTAAATGAAGCTGAGAAGGCAACTTCTCAGAAGGATTCTGCAATTAGGGGTTCTAGGCTTCTCAAGAGGCTTAGACGTATGACGGTTCCTAAAACTCCCAAGGAATCCAAATCAACAAGGAAGTACAAGAAACAGAGGGCACAAAGGCCAGTTTCAGATGATGAGGAGGAAGCAGCTAAGGAAGGGGATCAGGAATCTCTGATCTCACAAGACAAGGAATTTGCTCCAGTCACTTCTTCTCCATCAACTCCATCTCAGGAACCTGTATCTGACAAGGCTAATTCACCTTCTATGTCTCTTGTTGATCCAGGCACAAGTGCTGAAATTGATATTCAGAACCTGGTTGTGCCTGAAATACTTTTCTTAGAAGCTCCAACAGCAAATAATCCTTCCACAACACCTGTTACTGATGCTGTTCAAACTCCTGAGTTATCACTAACACCTTCTCTGCATCAAGATGCTGATGATCAGATTTTAGGTGAGCATCAGGATATGGCTGTTGATCAGAACTTAGTATCAGATCAGCAATTAGAGGATGTTGAAGCCTCCATTGCTACTCACACAGTTGTCTTATCAGAAGATACTGATTCTCTAAGTTCTGATGCTGCAAATGTTGGAGATACTGGTGAGGCTGCTACAACTGTAGATGCTGATGAAGCAGGTCCTTCAGGACATACTCCTCCACTGACTCTTCCTAAGTCAGAACTGGTAAAGGAGTTTGTTATCAGGGATGCACCAGTACCTTGGAGTGAAACTCCTGCAGGTCAGGAGTGGACTAAGGAATGGAACTCAGTTTCATGTATTCCAAATGCTTTACATCTTGCTGAGCACTTGACTAAAGCTGATGAAATGTTACATTCTGATGATTTTAAAACCCAGCTTAGAGTCACTGCATTGAGTACTAAACATCTACAAGGTCTTCATTCCAACACTCATGCAGAGCTACACAAGATTCAAAAAGAACTTTATCAAACAGGAACAAGTTTGGAAAATTGATAAGAAAAAGTTCTTCCAACCTACCATTGACAGGGTTGCTTATATTGAGAAAACTCAAGAGAAGCAACAAGCTCAGATTGATCAAATTCTGACAAATCAAGCTTCTCAGCAATCGCAACTTACTGAAATCCAGACCTCAGTGGAACTACTTATCTCTCTTTTATTACCTGCTGATGCCAAAAAGGGGGAGAAGGTAATTAAGTCCAAATGCAAAACCAACAAGACACTGCAAGGAAAGGATGATGGAAAAGATGACCAAGGAAACTCTGGAATGGGTAGTGGTCATAGTCAAGGTAGAAGGTTTACATCAAGACAAGCTAGTCACAGAACAAGTTCTGATACTGGGAAAAGAATAAGTTCTGCTGCTGGTAAAAGGATAAGTTCTGATGAACTTCTAGATCTTGATGAGGAAATGTCAAGACAGTTATTTCTTCAAGAAAATCCAGGGATGGACTTGGAAAGTTTAAAGGAAGAAGAAGCCAGACTTAAATCAGAGAAAGTCACATCTAAATCTGAAGCTTCTGGTAAAAAGTTACTTCCAAAACCTAAAGGCATTGTGATCAAAGAAAGGATACATACTGAAGAAACTTTGGCTAGATCACAACCACAGATAGATCCAAGATCTAAGGGTAAAGAAAAGGTTGGTGAACCTATCAAGCCTTATGTACCTCCTGAGGAAGAAGAAATTACTGATGGAAAAGATGATCTTGCTCTGACTTCAAGAAAAGTTCTTAAAACAACCTCTGACATGGCTCAAGTTGTTCAGAGTCAAGAAATTGTAAGTTCTGATATTCAGAAGAAGCAAGTAACCTCTGACAGTGCTCAAGTTAACTTGATATCAGAAAATAAATCTAAAACACTCCTACCAGGATTCACTAAAGCAAAACAGACTCAATCTTTGAAGACTACTCCAAGTGGTTTTGAAGCAAGAGTAGTTACTGGAAAGGAAGCTAGAGATAAAACTGGATTGGGAAGTGCTGATGAAAGAAGAGTACACAACACTACCGATGATCCAACTTCCTTGAGTGAACCAGGTATTGGAGCAACTCCTGAGAGATTGAATCAACTAGAATCTGTACAGATGGTTTACCATACCTACTTGAAAGAATACATCATGTTGTATTTCATGACAGATGGTAGGGTTTATCATATAAGACAAAATGCCATTCCTTTGAAGTATTTTGAAGAATTGGAGCATGTACTTTTCTTACTTCAAGTGGATGACAGAATAACAGAGACTGCTGCAAACTACTTAAAGGAACAGATTCAGAGACAGAAAAGGCTTTATTCTGTTAAGTCTGACAGCAGATATGTTCCAAAGTACAGAGATCACAATGGTGATATTGTTGATATGAAGCCTAATACTGCACAGATCAGAACATATCTTGGTATTAAGGGGCTTGAATTCAATCTAGAGTCTAACAAAGCTTATGTCATAAGACTAGATCGGGAGTTGAGAAAAGCAAAGATTAATGATCTCAGAGCTGCAATATTTCAAACTGGTGAAGATACTGCAGAGCTTAAAGATGTCAAACGGAGAATGATTGATGAACTCAGATATGCTGAGAAATGTTTGTTGAAGAATTATCTCAGAACAACTCCTGACATCAGAGAGATCAGAAAATGATGAAGCCAAGTCAAAGATCTACAACTACTTAAATTCTGATGTGTATACAGACCAAAGTTGTTATCAGAAGTTGAATTGGTAAAAGCTTTAAGGACTGTAAGTTGTAGTTATCTTGTCTATTTCTCATGCATTTGTACTTAATGTTTTTGACATCATCAAATATCTGTTAAACTTGTATATTTTGCTAATTTACAAGTTGGGGGAGATTGTTAGATATATTTGATAATGTCATGGCTAATATGTTTTATATTTAGATTTCAGATCTTATTTGAACAGAACAAATCAGTACTTAACTGATCAGTACTTATACTGGACGTCAGAACTTAAGGGATATCAGTACTTATGTTATCAGGAGATAAGCATCAGGAGATAGATATCAGAACTTAAGTGCTGAAGGACGATCAGATAAGGACAGTAGCTGATTAAAGTTAAGAAGATCAAGATAAACATAAGAAGAGATATGCATGAAGAAGGAATTCCGTGAAGAATGGAATACTTGGAATAGAAGATATCTGATTGATATATATTAGGAAGAAGAATTATATTCCATATCAATTAGCGATTATCTTGTAACTGTGTAGTATATAAACACAGACATAGGGTTTACACTATAAGTGTTATCATTATCGAGAATATTATTTACTGTAACCCTAGCAGCTCTCGTGATATTTTGTTCATCACTGAGAGATAACAGTTCCAGATTGTAACAGAGTTTATTGTTTCAATAAAGTTTGTTTTCTGTTACATAAGTTCTTGAAGTTTGATTTGATTGTAATAAACACTGTATTCACCCCCTCTACAGTGAAAGTGTGACCTAACACATACCATGCTCTAGGAGCTTGCTTAAGTCCATAAAGTGCTTTATCTAGCCTGCAGACATAATTTGGATATTTGGAATCTACAAAGCCTGGAGGTTGTTCAACATATACTTCCTCCTCTAATTCTCCATTGAGAAAAACACTTTTCATATCCATTTGAAAGACAGTAAATTTTTTGTGAGCAACATTAGCCAAAAATATCCTTATGGCTTCTAACCTAGCAACTGGTGCAAATGTTTCATCATAATCAATTCCCTCCTGTTGAGAATATCCTTTTGCAACCAGCCTTGCCTTATTTCTTGTAATTATGACATCACTGTCAGCTTTGTTTCTGAATACCCACTTTGTACCAACAACAGATCTATTCTTTGATCTTGGCACTAGAGTCCAGACTTTGTTTCTTTCAAATTCATTTAACTCTTCCTGCATTGCTTGCACCCAATCAGCATCTTGAAGAGCTTCTTCCACTTTTTTTGGCTCAGTCTGAGAAAGAAAAGAATTGTAAAGACATTCATTTGAAGTACCTGTTCTAGTTCTGACACCTGCATCAGGATTTCCAATTATCAAATCAGGTGTATGTGATTTAGTCCACTTCCTTGCAGATGGAAGGTTTTCTCTAGAAATGGATGCTCCCCCATGATCCATGCTTTCTTCATTTTCATTTTCTGATACTCCCCCTGAAACTATGCTCTCTGAGTTGAATTCTTCAGAATTTAGATTTTCAGAACTATCAGAACTTGGCTTATCAGAACTTGACGAATCAGAACTTGAAGAGCCAGATGTATGTTCTGATGCTTCTTGAGATGTGGTAAGATCTTGAGTATGCTCCCCCTGCATAGGTGCATCTTCCTTTGGCGTGGTTACCACAGTTTTAATAACATCAGAGTTTAATCCATCAGAGTTTACAGTATCAGGACTTAGATTGTCAGGATTTTCAGTATCAGAATTTGAGTCTTCATTTGCAAATCTCAGCTGATCATGATCAATAAAATCTTCAAGTCCAGTAATCTTCTTATCATCAAAAGAGACATTGATAGATTCCATGACCACTCTTGTTCTCAGATTATAGACTCTGAAGGCTTTTGTGGAAAGTGGATATCCAACAAAGATTCCTTCATCAGCTTTTAGATCAAATTTGGATAGCTGTTCAGGATAAGTCTTGAGAACAAAACACTTGCATCCAAATACATGAAAATACTTCACATTTGGCTTCTTTTTCTTCACCATCTCATATGGTGTCTTTCCTTGCTTGTTAATGAGTGTTGCATTTTGAGTAAAATAAGCAGTCTGCACAGCTTCAGCCCAGAAATAGGTTGGAAGCTTTGCTTCTTCAAGCATTGTACGTGCAGCTTCAATGAGAGTTCTATTCTTTCTTTCAACAACTCCATTTTGCTATGGAGTTCCAGGAGCAGAGAATTCCTGCTTAATTCCATGGTTTTTGCAGAACTCTTCCATTATCAAATTCTTGAACTCAGTGCCATTATCACTCCTTATGGTTTTCACAGAGTCTTTGACCAATTTATCTAGTTGTTTGACATGATCAATCAAGATAGATGCAGTTTCACTTTTTGTGTGCAAGAAATACACCCATATGTATCTCGTGAACTCATCTACTATAACCAAGGCATATTTCTTCTTTGCAATAGACATGACATTCACTAGACCAAATAGATCAACATGTAGTAGATGATAAGGCTCAAGAATTGATGATTCAGTCTTGCTCTTGAATGAAGATTTTCTTTGTTTGGCCTTCTGACAAGAATCACAAAGGCCATCAGGAGCAAATACTGATTTTGGCAGTCCTCTCACAAGATCTTTCTTGACTAGTTCATTTATATTGTTAAAATTTAAATGAGAGAGTTTCTTGTGCCAATCCCAGCTATCTTCAATTGATGCTCTACTCAACAGACAGATTGCAGAACCATCAGTACTTGTTGAAAGCATGAAGCCAAGCTTTCAACAAGTACTGATGGTTCTGCAATCTGTCTGTTGAGTAGAGCATCAATTGAAGACAAATGGGATTGGCACAAGAAACTCTCTCATTTAAATTTTAACAATATAAATGAACTAGTCAAGAAAGATCTTGTGAGATGACTGCCAAAATCAGTATTTGCTCCTGATGGCCTTTGTGATTCATGTCAGAAGGCAAAATAAAGAAAATTTTCATTCAAGAGCAAGACTGAATCATCAATTCTTGAGCCTTATTACCTACTACATGTTGATCTATTTGGTCCAGTGAATGTCATATCTATTGCGAAGAAGAAATATGCTATGGTCATAGTGGATGAGTTCACCAGATACACATGGGTGTATTTCTTGCACACAAAAAGTGAAACTGCATCTATCTTGATTGATCATGTCAAGCAACTGGATAAATTGGTCAAAGATTCTGTGAAGATCATAAGAAGTGATAATGGCACTGAGTTCAAGAATTTGATTATGGAAGAGTTCTGCAAAAACCATGGAATAAAGCAGGAATTTTCTGCTCCCGGAAGTCCACGGCAAAATGGAGTTGTTGAAAGAAAGAATAGAACTCTTATTGAAGCTGCACAAACTATGTTTGATGAAGCAAAGTTGCCAACCTACTTTTGGGCTGAAGCTGTGTAGACTGCTTGTTTTACTCAGAATGCTACACTCATTAACAAGCATGGAAAAACACCATATGAGATTGTGAAGAAAAAGAAGCCAAATCTGAAGTATTTTCATGTATTTGGATGCAAGTATTTTGTTCTTAAGACTCATCCCAAACAGCTATCCAAATTTGATCTAAAAGCTGATGAAGGAATTTTTGTTGGATATCCACTTTCCACAAAAGCCTTCAGAGTCTACAATTTAAGAACAAGGGTTGTCGTGGAATCGATCAATGTCTCTTTTGATGATAAGAAGATTACTGGACTTGAAGATTTCAATGATCATGATCAGCTGAGATTCGAAAATGAAGTTTTAAATTCTGATTATGTAACTCCTGACAGTCTAAATCCTGATACTGCAAACTCTGATGGATTAAACTCTGATGTTATTGAAACTGTGGTGACTACGTCAAAGGAAAATGCACCTGTGCAGGGGGAGCATACTGAAGATCCATCCACATCTCAAGAAGCGTCAAAACCTATAACAGACTCTTCAAGTTCTGATGGGTCAAGTTCTGATAATTCTGGAAACTCATGTTGTGATATTTCTGGAAACTCAAATTCTGAAGGATCCAACTCATAGAGCATAATTTCAGGGGGAGCATCAGAAAATGTTGATGGAGACAGCATGGATCATGAAGGAGCATCAAGTTCTAGAGAGAACCTTCCATCTGCAAGGAAGTGGACTAAAGCACATACACCTGACTTAATTATTGGAAATCCTGATGCAGGTGTCAGAACTAGAACAACTACATCAAATGAATGTCTCTATCATTCTTTTCTATCTGAGACTGAACCAAAAAAAGTGGAAGAAGCTCTTCAAGATACTGATTGGGTGCAAGCAATGCAGGAAGAGTTAAATGAATTTGAAAGAAATAAAGTCTGGACCCTAGTGCCAAGACCAAAGAACAAGTCTATTGTTGGTACAAAGTGGGTGTTCAGAAACAAAACTGACAGTGATGGCATAATTACAAGGAACAAAGCAAGGCTGGTTACAAAAGGATACTCTCAACAGGAGGGAATTGATTATGATGAAACATTTGCACCAGTTGCTAGATTGGAATCCATAAGGATATTTTTGGCTTATGATGCTCACAAGAAGTTTAAAGTCTTTCAAATGGATGTGAAAAGTGCTTTTCTCAATGGAGAATTGGAAGAAGAGGTATATGTTGAACAACCTCCAGGCTTTGTAGATCCCAAATTTCATAATCATGTCTACAGGCTTGATAAAGCACTTTATGGCCTTAAGCAAGCTCCAAGAGCATGGTATGAGACTTTAGCTCAGTTTCTTCTGGAAAGTGGATTTAACAGAGGGACTATTGACAAAACACTGTTCTACCTCAACCATGTAAAGGACTTACTTTTGGTGCAAATATATGTTGATGATATAATTTTTGGTTCTATAAATGACAGACTTTGTAAGAAGTTTGCCAAGCTGATGCAGTCAAGATATCAAATGAGTATAATGGGAGAACTTAACTATTTTCTGGGCCTTCAAGTCAAGCAGAATGAAGAAGGAACTTTTATTTGTCAATCTAAGTACACTAGAAATTTGTTGAAAATTTTTGGAATGCAAGATTGTTCAAGTGCATCCAATCCTATGGCCACTACAACTAAGTTGGATTAGGATACTGGTAAATCAGTAGATATTACTGATTACAGAGGTATGATTTGCTCTCTACTCTATCTAACTGCAAGTAGACCTGATATCATGTATGCTACCTGTCTTTGTGCAAGATTTAAAGCAGATCCAAGAGAACCTCACTTAACAGCTGTGAAAAGAATTTTCAAGTACCTTAAGGGTACAGCTGATCTGGGATTGTGGTATCCTAGAGAATCAGAATTTAAGCTAATAGGTTACTCAGATGCAGATTTTGCAGGATGCAAAATTGACATGAAAAGCACAGGTGGAAGCTGCCAATTTCTTAGAGGCAGATTGGTTTCTTGGTTTAGCAAGAAACAGAAGTCAATTTCCACATAACTGCAGAAGCAGAATACATTGCTGTAGGAAGCTGTTGTGCACAGATTCTTTGGATGAAGAATCAGTTACTGGATTATGGGTTAGAATTTTCTAAAATCCCTATTTACAGTGATAATTAAAGTGTTATTGCTATGACAGGTAATCCAGTTCAACACTCAATGACAAAGCACATCAGCATTAGGTATCACTTCATACGGGAACATGTGGATGAACGTACAGTGGAATTGCATTTTATTCCAACAGATCAACAACTAGCAGATATCTTCACAACACCACTGTGTGAAGCTACCTTTACAAGATTGGTAAATGAACTTGGAATGGTTTCAGGTTCTTTCTCTAAATTTGCTTAGTTTATGTTCTGATACATCAGATTTCATGATCAATATTTACAGATATTACTATCTTCGTGTATTCTGTGCTTAAATTGAAATTTGTTTAAGTGTTGATTGTTGTCTGATATGAATTTCTAAACTCTGATAGTGATATGAATGTTTCTGTGACTATTCAATTCAATGAGGATAACTGTGCTAGATGTTGACCTAGTAGTCTTTAATATACTAAAGATCCCATGTTTGAAGTAATTGTTTATATGGAAATCTTTTAACACAAGCAAATTCTGATATTGAGCTTAGTTAAGTTTACTTTGTGTATTTTATTACTAAGTCAAAAACTAGAATAATGCTTCTTAGCTGTTAAGTTCTGATGTTAGTAAATCTGGTGGATGTACTAAGTGCTGATAAGCCTCACTTATCAAAAGAAAAAGAATAGAAAAGAAATAAAAATCAGGTACTCCTTTGAGATCTATAGTAAAAATGTGGAAGGGAAGATCCAAGTGCATTGCTGGTATTAAGTAATATGCATTAGAAAAGTAAAATAAAAAATTTCTTGGTGACTTTTCACACTCTATGATTACTGGAGAAATACGCTGATAACATCATAAATTCTGATTAGCAGTCGTGACTCACTTACACTGAGAAGCCACTGTAAAATGGAATTTCAAAAGATGCATAAAATGAGCACAAAACAGTTGAGGTGGACTCATGCATGAACTCATTCTAAAGTAGACTTCAGAATAATAACAGTTTTTGAGTAAAGTTCTTAGTTATGCCTTATTTCTAAGATATACTGAAGTGAATCAGACTTTACTTTTTGTCTGATATTTAGCTTAATGCACACACATACACTCCATATGAATGATGAAAATTACTGTGGTGATAAATGTTGTTTTAGATGAACAGTTTATGTGTTAGATTGCATAAATTCTGAGGACAAGTTCTGATGGAAGTTCTGATGATTAAGTTCTGATGAAACCATATCAGTATTTGTGTGAAGAATTACAGGAATAAACATTCACTTTTCGAGTTAAGGAGCCATATTCTGATGACTTTTAAATCCTGATAATAATCAAGTTCTGATGCTGACGTGGCAGTATTTATTTACTTGGTTTATTTTTTGTCATTACTTGAACGATAATATTTTTACAGAATATTGGTTAATGTGAGATAAAACGGTCATAATCAGTATGGGTTAGTGGTTAACGTGTATGTCCTGAAAAACTGCATGTGCACGGTAATTATTGCTTATTTTACGTGCCCATTAACTCTTTTTCTAACCATTTACTGACTGTTCACATGGTGCCAGGTGTAAAGTGTATCCCATGCTTCAAAAATACAACTGTTGAGTGGAGAGCATATATATATGAGAGATAAAAGATTTACTAATCTTTTACTTATTTTTCTATTCTAAATCTCTCTCTCTTTTTTATTTTCTAAAGTTATTTTTCTCTCAGGACTTTTTACAAACACTTTGCAAACATTCTCTTATTCACTTAATTTCTTATAGAGATGGCACCAAAAGACGTAATTTTTGATGGAGCTAAGTTTGTTTCTAATAACTTCTCCACTATTCTTAGCAAGTCAGAAGCCTCATCAGAACTTCACTTCATTCAGGACTTTCTTGCTAGTTCTGATATTGGGTACGCTCTGATTGAACCTGATGCAGTCTCTGGTACTCAAGTGCTGGAGTTCTGGAGAAGCGGAGTATATGATGATGGTGGTGCTCAAGGGTCCCCAAGTATTATTTTTTCATCAGGGGAGGATGAGCATGTCGTGACATCGGCTACGGTTCGACAAGCACTGCAGCTGCCTGAGAACTGTGTTTATTCTACTGTTGAAGAGCCAGTTCTTCAAAACATGATGGCCAGTCTGGGGTATGAGAAGACATTGGAAAAGCTGGGTCAGTTGAAGAGATCTTACATAAGGAGGGAATGGAGTTTCTTCTTTGACTGCATAACCAAGGCTTTTGCAAACAAATGTTCTAATTTCGATGCAATCCCCATATTCAGCCAACAAATCGGGTATGCTCTCATAAATCAAACTGATTTTGATTATGCAAGTGTTGTCTTAGGTTTTATTGGGGATAGAATGATTGAAGATAGAAATACTGTTTACTTTGCTAGATTCTGTCAGCTTATCTATAGTTTTTGTTGTGATGATAAGCCCCAATCAGCTAGTGAATTAATTTCATCATTCAGACTAGCTAAAAGAGCTTTTAATGACTTATTATCTACTGATAATAAGAAGGTTGTGTTACGACCCCTCCTAGTTCCTTTATCTGTCAAACAAGCCTTAATAACCTACGATCCAGTTAAATACACTGAACTATATCCTGATGTCCAACCATCAGAACCTCATCCATCAGCACCTACCACCTCTACACAAACACCTCAAACTTCTCAACCTCAACCTTCAGATCCTACAGTGAAGCCTTCATCTTCCAAACCCAAGAGGACTAAGAAAGTACCTCAGCCTCAACAGAAGAGAAGGAGAATTATTCTGTGAGATGAATCAGATACTGAGGAACAGGTTTCCATATCAGAACCTGTTGTAGTAGAAGCTGAGAAGGTTTCTTCTCAGAAAGATACTGTAACTGGGAGTTCTAAGCCCCTCAAAAGGCTTAGAAAGTTAAATTTTAACGATAAAGCTCCTACAGTGTCTCCACCATTGAAGAAATTAAAGAAACAGAGAGCTCACAGGGACATAGTTGAGTCAGATTCAAATGTAGTGGAAGCAGCTAAGGAAGGGGATCAGGAATCTCTGATCTCAACAGAACCAATTGTTATTAAATCACTTCCTTCTGCACAACCAGAAACTGCTCAAGACAGAATGCCTATACCTCCTATGTCACCTATAGTTGATCCAGTACATACTGAAGAACCGGGTACAAGTGCTGAAATTGATATTCATAACTTGATTGTGCCTGAGGTTTTGTACTTGGAAGCTCCACCAATTCAACTCACTCCACCAACAACATCAATTTTGGATGTTGATCAGAACCTGGATGCAGATCAGAATTTAGAGGATGATGTTGAAGCCTCTATAGCCTCATATACTGCTATTTTATCAGAGGATGTTGATACTGCAGGATCTACAAGTTCTGATTCTGCCAATGAAGAAACTACTGGTGAAGCTGCTGCTAATTTAGATGCTGATACAGCTGGTCCATCAGGACATGCACCTCAACAAACAGTTAATAAAGCTGATTTAGTCAAGAAGTTTGTTACAGGGGAAGTACCAGTACCTTGGAGTGAAACTCCTAGAGGAAAGGAGTGGAATAAGGAATGGAACACAGTTAGTTTTATTCCTTCTGAAAAGATTCTTGCTGAGCATCTGGCAAAAGCTGATAAAATGCTGATAAATGATGATTTCAAGGCACAGCTGAGAGTTACTGCATTGAGTACTAGGCACCTTCAGGGTCAACACTCAACAACCCATTCCAAGGTGAATAAAATTCAAGAAATTTTGATCCAGCAAGATATGAATGTCAAACTTGAAAAGAACAGATTTTTCAAGCCAGCCTTTGACAGAATTGCCTACATTGAGAAAACTCAGGAGAAGCAACAAACTCAAATTGCTGAAATTCTGAAGAATCAAGCTTCTCATCAAAATTAACTCAATGAGATCCAATCCTCAGTGGAATTGTTTGTCCCTCTTATTTTACCTGTTGATGCCAAAAAGGGGGAGAAAGTAATTAAGTCCAAATGCAAATCTATTTAGACACTGAAAGGAAAGGATGATGGAAATGATGATCAGGGAAACTCTAACAAGGGTAGAGGTCAAGGTCAAGGCAAAGGATTTTCATCAAGTAAAGCTAGAATTACAAGTCAAGGAACAAGTTCTGATACTGGGAGAAGAATAAGTTCTGATACTGGTAAAATGATAAGTTATGGTGAACATCTGGAACTTGATGAAGAAATTTCAAATCAGTTATTTCTTAAAGAAAATCCAGAAATGGACTTTGAGAGTCTAAAGGAAGAAGAAGCTAGACTCAAAGCAGAAGGTGTCAAGACAAAATCTAAAGCTTCTGTTATTGAAAAGAAATTTCCAAAGCCTAAGGGTATTGTGATAAAGGAAAGAACAAGTTCTGAGGCAACCAAAGCCAAATCACAAGTGAAAATTGATCTAAAGTCCAAGGGCAGAGAAAAAGTTGATGAACCTGTAAAGGTTTATATGCCAGTCATGGATGAAGAAATAATTGATGATGAAGAAGATGCTAATCTTACTCTGATGTAAAAGAAGATTTTTCAAACAACCTCTAGCATGGCTCATGTTGTTCAGAGTCAAGATGTAGTATGTTCTGATATGACAGTGAAGCAAGCAACCTCTGACATAGCTCAAGTTGGCTTGATATCAGAAGATAAGTAAAAGGAAACCTCTGACATTGCTCATGTTAAACCTTCAAAGATACTCCTACCAGGATTCACCAAAGCTAAACAGGCTCAACCTTTGAAGACTACAACAAGTAGTTTTGAAGCAAGAGTTGTTACAGGAAAGGAAGCAATAGATAAATCTGGATTGGGTAGTTCTGATGAAAGAAGAGTACATAACACTACCAATGATCCAACTTCCTTAAGTGAACCAGGTGTTGGAGCAACTCCTGAAAGATTAAATCGACTTGAATTTGTACAAATGGTTTACCATACCTTTTTGAAAGAATACATCTTGTTATATTTTATAACAGATGGAAGGGTATACCAGATTAGGCAGAATGCTATACCACTGAAGTATTTTGAGGAACTGGAACATGTTCTATTCCTACTTCAAGTGAAAGACAGATTAACAGATAGTGTTGCAGGTTATTTAAAATCTCAAATTCAAAGATAGAAGAAGCTTTATTCTGTAAAGTCTGACATCACATACTGTCCCAAGTACAGAGATCACATAGGTGATATTGTCGAAATGAAGCCTAACTCTGCTAAGATTATAACTACTTTTCTGGGTTATAAGGCTGTGGAATTCAATCTAGAGTCTGGCAAGGCATATCTGATCAGACTAGATCAGGAGATAAGAAAAATTAAGATAAATGATCTCAAAGCAGCTATTTTTCAAATTGGCGAAGATACAGCTGAATTGTTATCAGAACTTAAGTTATCAGAAGATATTTATCAGGAGATAATATTAGGACTTAAGGAGACTTTCAGATAAGGCAGGCGGCTGATTGAAAGAAAAGAAGATCGAGACTAAGACAGAAAGAATTATGCATGAAGAAAGAATTCTATGAAGAATAGAATACTTGGAAGAAAAGATAACTAGTTGATATATTTTAGGAAGCAGAATTATATTCCATATCAATTAGAACATTATCTTGTAACTGTGTAGTATATAAACACAGGCATAGGGTTTACACTATAAGTGTTATCATTATCGAAGTTATTATTCTTTGTAACCCTAGCAGCTCTCGTGATAATTTGTTCATCACTGAGAGAGGACAGTTCCGTATTGTAACTGAGTTTATTGTGTTGAATTAAATCTGTTTTCTGTTACTTAAGTTCTTATATTCGATTTGATTGTAGTAAACACTGTATTCAACCCCCTTCTACAGTGTGTGTGACCTAACAAAGTAGTCAATCAAATATGTTAAATTTTTTTCTAAAATATTTATCATATCACTAAAATATATAAATCTTAATATATATTTCGCGAACAGCTCGGTTCACAAATAGCTCTAATGAAATCCTTGTGCACTTTTTTTGATCCAACTTTTGTTGTACAAAATTATCAAGGTACTCAATTAATTTATTTAAAAACAATAAATTCTGAAAATAATAAATATAGCCGAATGCAACCATAATAGATAAATACAGCTGATTTCTACTAAAATTACAATTTTCAGAAAAGCGGAAAATCCCCCCTTGCAACCAATGTTTTGAAAGACTAACTTGATAATTCGACCGCAATCAATTGAATTTAGGAGTGTCAAAAAAATTGGCTGGCAGTAAAATTTCCGCCATTTTTTTTGGTAAGACTAACTTCAACTGGATACGGTCGAATTGAGAACCACGGCTAAATTCAACCACGTATGGTCAAATTTGTCATTAAATTCGACCGCATAAATACGACCATATATAAATATGACCGCATGCGGTTGAATTTAGTCGTGTCCTTAAATTCAACCAAAAGTGGTTGAATTTGACCCATAACTGCTCTTGGTCATAAAATGTAACAGCACAAACCACGTGAACTGCAGCATCAATATGTAAGGATCATATCCTAGTTATTATATCTTCAAATTTCAGGAGGCCAAGGACCCCTCTGAACCCCGGATCCCTCTGCACACGAATATTATATATTTATTAGATGTAAGATCGATCAGCTCAGCAAACACTTCGATAACATATAATTGTTTCAAAAATTTGGGACTAAGTTTTCAAAATATCAAAAGTTTCGTGATCCAACATCAAGCTGTGACATAAGCATATACAGAAGATAACTACAAAGTAATAACTTGATAGTTCCAGAAAACACCAGCTCCTTTCTGGAACACACCAGCTCCAAATAACTCACCTCTCGCGTCATCACTCATCCTTTATCCATTCCTGTTTCTCCTCTGCAAGCTACTTTACTCTATAAATACACAACCACTCATATAATCTCCTACTAATTATCAAAACATGGGTGAAATGGTGGACAACAAGCAGATTGTTCTGAAACACTTCATAAGCCGAGGTTGCCCTAAAGAGAGTGATATGGTTACTCAAGTTTCGAAAATGAGCTTGAAAGTGCCGCATGGTTCTCATGGGGTTGTTGTTAAGAATCTGTATTTGTCTTGTGATCCTTACATGCGTTCTCGTATGACTGATACAGAAACTGGCTTCTATGAACCTTTCACTCCTGGTCAGGTACTTTTTTATATTTACAAAATGATGCCTGCAGAAATTATCGATTTTGCTGATTAATCACTCGATTAATCGTTATAAAATGCTCCCCCGGTTTGGTTTTTATAATTTAATTAATTATTATACATTTATTTATACTATTATATTTACTAGTTGGTAACCCGTGTGAAGCACCAAAATTAAAAATAATAGTATCACATTATCATTTGCATAAAACTAAAATTAATAATTTGTGTAAAATACAGATCTAAATATAATATATAAAATGTTGTTAAAATATGTAGTTAAAAAAATCGAAATTAAGTATAATTCTAAAATTTCACTTTATAGTTATAATTATGCATGCACCTAATTACTTACTTATATAAATCTGACATGTTAACTTATAACTAATACGATTATTTTAAAGTAAAACGGCGCTTGGATGTTCAGCAAAAAATAAAAATTGAAGGAAAATAAAATTTACATAAAGTATAAGTTAATTTTTGTCGGTTGAGATTTATTACATAAAATTTTAAAAATAGTTGTATAATTTTTTAGGGAGTACCAAAATTTGGGACCTAAACATAGTTTCGTTAATTAGTATAGATAGTTGATAACCCGTGCGAAACACGGGCCCGAGACTAAATATCAAATTAATAATTGTAGAGAATTATTCATAATTCGTGCGAAACACAAATTAAAATTAATATATGAATATCAAATATTAAATTGTTACTTGCAAAAAATAGTTATGTGGTTTAAATAATCGAATCAGTTATGAAATTTTCCACTATAATTCTAGTTTTGTATTGTTTTACTTGATATAGAAATCTAACATATAAGTTTTATTTTTGTGAAACGAATTGTATTCTATCTTATGAACCAAATATTGTTTTTTAGATAATTTAATATTAATTAATATAGTTTAATAATTATCTTATAATTAGCCTTTTCAATATAGTTTATTTAATATTATTTAATTATTGATTAACACTAACTAAAAACAAAATAAAATTTACAAAGAATAAAAGTCGATTTGTGTTAAAAACAAAGTATCAGGTAACAAAGTTTATAGAGAATAGAAGTTAACTTATGTTAGGTAAGTACCAAAATTTTGGTAATACCATACTTTTAACACCAAATTATACATGGTTTCGTTTATTAATAAAGAATATAGATACTATTATGTTAAAGACATGACATTAAAAGTTTGGTTGGTAGTCGTCTTTTCACTCTATTAAATTATTTCATAAAATCTGATAAAAATTAGATATAATTTTAAAAATTAAATTATATGAGATATAAAATTTGGATCACACCAGTAATATTAAAAATTATAATTAATATTTTATAATGATGAATAATCATGCATGACGTGGGTTTTAGACTAGTTTTTCTTAAACTAATTCATCAGGTTGCAGAAATGAAATATTATTAGATTTTTTAACTATATCCACTTAGTAACCCTGTTATTTATTTGAACTAATCACTGATTACTTATTGATCATTAGACAAGGTTTCCGTTTGAATTTTCTTTAAAAATTAGGAAAATACTATAATTACAAAATTGATTCTGAAATATTTACAAATGTCACATGTTAGATTATTATTTGTTAAATTAAAATGAGTCAGTATATCACACCAATATCACAAATTAAATTATTACATACCGTCACATTTTTGTAACAATTTTTGTACATTATGATATAGCATTAGTCTAAAAAATACTTACTCCGTCTCATTTTGACTGACCTTGTCTGAATATTAAGTTTTCTTTAAAACATTTATGCTTGACTTCGGTTTTAGTCGGGTAAAAGAGATAGTGAATATTAAAATAAGTGTATTATGTGAATGTGTGATTGTGATAATTTTAAATAATGTTATGAATGAGTGAATATTAAAATAAGTGTATTATGTGAATGTGTAACTGTGATAATTTTAAATAATGCTATAAATGAGTGGTTTATTTCTTTTGGTACATTTAACAAAACGGATTTTCTATTATGTGCACATGGACATAATAAGCGTGAAAACTTATAATTTAATTTCAGTAGATCTAATTTGTTTATTTTATAAGCATTCACATCAGTCTCATCATAAATTATAAAGTTTTCGCATTTATCATGTATCGTGGGCGGGACTAGGAAGTAAGTATCGAACATTCAAGAATAGTGTGTGTGAACAATGTGATAACTGATAAGTATTGAACATATAAGAATAGTGTGTGTGAAGAATGTGATAAAAAAAAAAGAGAGAATAATGTGAACAAAAAACAAAATCAAAGAGATGATTCCAAAGCAATAATAACTTGATAATCCCATAAACCAATCCTTCCTTGTACACATTACAACCCCAAGTCACCAGAGCGTCATCAAACTTCACAACCAACACCAGCCCAGCGCCCACCCTCCACACCCCTATATTCACATCTGTTTTTCCCACTACAAACTTCACTATATAAACACCCCCACCCATCTCTCATTCACCATACAATTTACTACTAATCATGGCTGAAATGGTGGAGAACAAGCAGATTGTAATGAAAGACTACATAAGCAGAGGTTACCCTAAAGAGAGCGATATGGTTACTCAAGTTTCGAAAATGAGCTTGAATGTGCCACATGGTTCTAATGGGATTGTTGTTAAGAATCTTTATTTGTCTTGTGATCCTTATATGCGTTCTCGTATGACTGAATCAGAAAGCGGTTATGTTGAAGCCTTCACTCCCGGGCAGGTATCAATTTGTATCTACTTTATTATATTTATGCTCGTGCCCGTTACTAGATAATTGTCGGGCAGGTATCAAATTTATATATACTTTATTGTATTTATGCTCGTGCCATAATTGTTGATTGATTGTATTATTGGGGTACTTATCACCGGTATTTGTTTTTTTAGTTCAGTGCTTGTACAGTAGAACCTCGGTTAATTAGGACTTGGGAGTAGTTTTTAATGGGGGAAAACAAATATCAATTTGTTGAGGTTTATCTATACACAGTGACAGTATCATAATATCATTTGGGGGTATATGAAGTTGTATGAGTTATTAAAAGTATAATTTCATAGAGGGCGATTAGATAGCCCAAGGGCTTATCCTATGTCTTCTCGGGTCATGAGTTTGATTCTCGCTCATTCTTAGATTTATTAAAGGATGGGTAAGACTTGTTAGATAACAAGCTATCAATATTTGAAAAAAATCATATGATATGTTGCAATGTGAAGTTCTACTGGTGTGTTTTAGTGTGTTCGTCATAAATATTATGAAATAATGCTTCTAGTGATTTTGGGGACATTGTTTTGTATAGGCGCTCTATCAACAATGTCAACATAATTTGTTGGATATTGACATTTTTATTATGATTTATCGATTTGATCAATTGATAGGTATGTTGAGAATTGGTCCTTAGAAATCATGTAATTTTTCTTAAAAATAATATATTTATAATGGTGGCAAAGATTGGAGATTGGTGTATTTGATGTTTAATCAAGTGTATCTTTGAATAGTAACCTTGCTGGTAATAAATGCAGCCTATTACGGGATATGGGGTGGCAAAAGTGTTGGATTCAGGGAATCCGAAGTTCAAGAAAGATGACTTGGTTTGGGGATTTACTGGATGGGAAGAGTATAGCCTCATTACTAACACAGCCGGTTTGTTTAAGATAGAGCACACAGATGTGCCTCTTTCCTACTACACAGGGTTGTTAGGTATGTCATTTACTTACTGTGTTATGCAACATTGATTTCGAATGGCAATGTTCTGGATGAATGCTTTTTCAGTAGTAATCGTTTCTGTTCATTCATCATTTAATTTACTTTCACCCTTTCTTTTGTTGAAGCCATTTGTGTCTGTGTGTGTGTGTGTTTTATTTACAGATTTTGTTTATGAGAACATGAACTTCAAATTGAGTTGGAATCTGTCGGGCATCATTTTTTATTGGGGCTTCTTCCCTGTATTGGGAGATTTAAATCCTTTAGGATGCTGGAGTAGACCTATATTTTGTTATTTCTTTCAAATTTAGCAAAATGCATATCAGATTTTTAAGGGTCTGCCCGTACATAATGACGTTTACTTTGATACCGGCGAATGGGTATGGTGGTTTTATATTTTAATTAGCTATTATTTTATGACTGACCAAATTAAGATCATTTGCTATATACCCATAAGAACCAGTACTGATATTCTCAGTTTAGTTACTGGTCCATCATGTTCTTTACCAGTCTTATACAAATGTGAATCTCTGGTAACTCGATCAGAGGTTATTAATATTCTCTTGTCAGTAGTAGATGAAGCTTGCTGATCGCTATTTCTATTTACATGTATGCAGCCATGACTGTTAATTATTTCAGGAAAAATCTAGTAGTTGAAACGTTTTATCGTCATTCTTATAGGTATGCCGGGTATGACTGCTTATGCTGGTTTTTATGAAGTGGCTGCCCCAAAGAAAGGAGAATATGTTTTTGTTTCAGCAGCATCTGGAGCAGTTGGTCAACTTGTTGGACAGTTTGCAAAGCTTATTGGCTGCTATGTTGTTGGCAGTGCTGGAAGCAAAGAAAAGGTGGGTACCTATGTTCTGTATTAGAAATTAAAGCAATCATACTGAACACATTTTTGTGCCTAAAACTTTTATAGAATTTTAGAAGTTGACATAAATGTCAGTACATTTGAGGACACGTATAGGCTATATTTCTGAATATGAAAGCTCTGTCTGCTAAGATGTATTCTTCACTATATGAATTTTACATTTACTAACCTGTCATGTTTTCTGCATTGTATTTTTTCTTGTTAAGGTTGACCTTTTGAAGAATAAATTTGGGTTCGACGAGGCATTTAACTACAAGGAAGAGGAAGACCTGGCTGCAGCATTGAAAAGGTCTGTTATTTTTCTTTAACTTTCTTAACTATATGAACATTAAGACAGTAATGAAAAGCTTCTCCCGCAATTGAATGATTAAATTCATATTGAAGGTCTTGTTTCAGCGTGAAATTTTTTGTCAAGTAAAGCATGAAAACTTGATTCATTGATAAACTCAACTTGGATGGAGTACTAGTTTATAACCTCTGTCTTCCTCGAGTTGCCAAACTAAGATACAAATTCCCCCTTTGTTTTGTCATTGCTTTTCCAACAGGTACTTCCCTAATGGCATTGACATTTACTTCGAGAATGTTGGAGGAAAGATGCTTGATGCAGTGCTTGTTAACATGAGGCCCAATGGACGCATCCCTGTGTGTGGGATGATCTCTCAGTACAACCTTGAAAAGCCTGAAGGTGTCCACAATTTGACGTTCGTTGTTATGAAGAAACTTCGCTTAGAAGGGTTTCTTGTATTTGACTACTACCATCTTTATCCCAAATTTCTGGAGTTGGTTCTGCCGTTTATTAAGGAAGGGAAGATAAATTACCTGGAAGACACAGCTGAAGGCCTGGAGAGTGCCCCAGCAGCTCTCATCGGGCTTTTCTCTGGTCGTAACGTCGGTAAGCAGGTGGTGGTCGTTGCTCGTGAATGAAACTGTCAATCATCTGGATCATAGTAGTGCCTGTCATTTTAATGTGAGGTTTGCTTAGTTCTTGAATTTGTGTGCAATGTTCTGTGACAAGAATAATGTATCTGCTGAACTTTGTGTAATAAGCAGATTGTAAATTGTTGTTTGAGAGTCTTATTTCCGTACTAGAGAAAGCACCCAATACACGTTTGACCTATCATATGACCAACTTATAAGCCGAAAAATGTATATATTTTTCAACTTATAAGCTACTTGTATGATTTCTCAAACAGTGTATCATCATATTATATTTCCAGAGCAAACTTTTTATTTCCAGAGCTGTAATAATATGAAAAGACAAAAATACCCCTCACATTATTTTTTTTATTCTTTTGCTGTTATTGTATGCAGGGGGCAGTTTTGTCTTTTCATGCTTTATTTGCTCTGAAAATTAAAAATCTTGGAAACAACATTTCCCTATTCATAATTATGAAGTTATATATGACACTTTCATCAAGACTAAATTATAACAATATAAATTATGAAGTTTTTAAAATGTAAGTTTGTAAAATTAGAGAGCTGATATTTAAGGAATGCAGCAATTGGCGGTAAACGAACGATACAAAATGTATGCAAAAACTAAGCCACAAAATTCATTCAAAACAAAAAACACACAAAATATATTTGAAACTACACAGACCCCCTCTTTCCATTTTTTTTTCTTTTTATCTCTCAGATTTTCTGTTTCTTCCATTTCTCGATTTTCTCTGCTCGTTATCGAGAGCTTTGAAGCTCTCGATCTCGAGCCAGGTCTCACAAATTCAGGTACAATTTTCATTTCTCGCAACAGTTTGTAGTCACGGAGGGAATAAAATCTGAGCCGGCCTTAAAATGGCGTTTCCTGCGCAACTAAAGCGAGGAATCTCACGACAATTCTCGACGGGGTCGATGAAAAATGTGAAATTCAGTTTTAAGCGCCAAAACTCACTTGATCCTCGCGCTAAGACCTTGAGGTTTAGCTTTGGTCGTCAGTCATCGCTTGATCCAATCAGGAGAAGTGCTGCAGGAGAAGACGAAATATTGGCTGTGCCTGACAATCTTGATTCGACAATGCAGCTGTTGTTTATGGCTAGCAAAGGAGATGTCGACGGAGTTTTGGAGTTGCTTGATGATGATGTTGATGTTAATAGCATTGATTTGGATGGACGGACAGCATTGCACATTGCTGCCTGTGAAGGACATACGGATGTTGTCGAGCTATTGTTGAGTCGTAAGGCTAACATCGATGCCCGTGATCGTTGGGGTAGTACGGTATGGCCCTGATTATAGACGAGCAAGACCTGTGTTTAGGGTCCAAATATTTTTGAATCCTTCAAACATAAATATATAATATGCGGCATATACAAAAAATAGCCCCCAAAATTTGATTTTTCCTAAGGCCCCGCAAATTTCAGGATCGGCCATGTTTGTATCTTTGTTTAAATTGTCTCTTGTTAAGTTCTCTTATCTTTCATGACAGGCAGCAGCTGATGCCAAATTCTATGGCAATTTCGAAGTTTACAATATCTTGAGGGCACGCGGAGCTAAAACTGCGGTAAACTAAGTTCCTCTATAGCACTGAAATGTTTTTTTTGCTTTGAAGTTATTGATGGATGGATGTATTTGTCTTGTTCCTAGAAAATCAGAAAAACTCCTATGGCAGTTGCAAATCCTCGTGAAGTCCCGGAGTATGAGCTCAATCCCCTAGAGCTTCATGTTCGCAGAAGCGATGGTATCTCAAAGGCATGTTACTTTTCTTTCCTCTTCATACTTAAAAAGCTCTGGTTTCCTTGATAACAAACATGCTACAATGTCATCATGACTTACTTGCATATAGCGCGGTCACAAACTCGTATCTAAGATGAGTCCCTAATACTAAGATGAGTTAAATAGGCCTGTTAAAATGAAGTTGATCATGAAATCACTTTTACAAGCGAATTTATTCAAGGATTTAGACACTTGTACCAGAAAAACTTGATGGAAGATAGTACAATTAACCAAACAACCTCATCAGATTTTTGTCAATTTGCAGGGATCATATCAAGTTGCTAAATGGAACGGCACAAAAGTGTCTGTAAAGATACTTGACAAAGATGGCTATTCAGATCCGGAATACATGTTTGTAGCTCAGCTTTTCTCCGCTGTTATCATTAACAATAATCGATGCATGTCCTTCATTTTGTTAAGTTTTTACCATCATTGCATTTAGTATCACCCAATGTAGCTTAGATATAATGCAGCTATTACATTGTGGCTTATGCTTTTACTGCTCTTATAATCTTTATCTTTTATTGGTATTTGTAATGAGCCAATAAAATTTTCGCTGTAGCATGTAGGAAGGAACCCTTGTTTTTTATAAAAAAAAATAGGAACCCTTGTCAATTAAGCATCTTAATCTCCCACAAACAAGTTACTTTCTGTGCTCTTGGTATGTGCTTAGCATGTACATATAGATTTCTTCACATTTAGGTTACAAAGTTTGGATATAATATTGAACCAAAGAATTGAGTTGAAACATACTTGTTGATAAGCTCTTTTTAAAATTATTAGAGTAGAGTTGAAAAAGGATCTCAGGATATATACATGATGCAATCATTTGGATGTCCAAGACATCTCATGATGTGCTTAATGTTAGAAAAATGCAACCATGGGATAAGTAATACAATCTTTATTAACTCGAGCAAATTTGAAGTTTTAGAAGATAGTAGTCATGTCTTCATTCTATGTTATCGACCCCTCTTATATGATTCACACACTTTCCAGCTACAATAAGATTTCAGAACATGTTCAGAGTATATGATCATCTGTACTACAGGGCAACTTTTTGTTGAACATAAGGTCATAAGGGTGAAAATGTGGTTTTAGATCAAAATTTATGTGAATAGAATACGTTCATTGAGAATTGATCATTTAGCAGAAAACCAGGCTTTGTAGATTATGTTTGTGCCATGGAATGTACTTCTTTGTTGAGCTTGTATATCTGTATGTGGCGTTTAAATTTCCATGGAAGCAAATTTTATTATCTTTTGGTGCAGAAATTCTTTCAAAAATGAGCTAACGATATTGGAAAAAGTAAGACATCCGAATGTGATTCAATTTGTTGGAGCTGTCACCCAAAATATTCCTATGATGATTGTTACGGAGTATCACACAAGAGTAACTCTCTACTCCTCTCTACCCCTCCCATACTTCCTCTTTATGTTAAATGATGTTATTTTGTATTAACATTAGTAGTTAAATGTCGAAGTGCTTATGTACTGAAAGAACTAGAACTGACAGTCCTTCTGCATCTTGAAATTAAGTTTGTGTTGTGTTAAAAAATGTTGGTAACATAGGAGTAATACTTTGTCTGATTCATGTTCATTTATTCATCATAGCTTAATGATATACACTTGCTCTCAAGTTTGCAGTACTAACTTCATAACTTCCTCTCGTATATCAGTAACCAATTACTAATCACTAAATCTGAACCTTATAGCTGTAATGAAGTTCATTAAATTGAACCATTATCTGTTAATTACAAAGTAATTACTTATACATATCTTAAGTTGTTAACTTCTGCTTTCTAAATTGTATTACCATAAGCTTCTTATGGAAAATAATTTTTACATTGATGGCGATTTTCAGGGTGACTTGGAAGCATACCTTAAAAGAAAAGGAAGGCTTTCTCTATCTAAAGCTCTGAATTTAGCTCTAGATATAGCCAGGCAAGTGAACTTATATTTCTATGTCCAAATCTTTGTAACGTCGTTGTAAATATCAATCTTTGCTATTTGTCAATCAACTATACTTATTACTGTATTGCCTATACAACATTGTATATTCTTATTGATCTTCTACAATATCATTGTTGACTTGATAATTATTTTCTAGTTTCTGATATGGTCTTGGCTATTCGTTTTTATCAGGGGCATGAGTTATCTTCACGAATGTAAACCAGATCCAGTTATTCATTGTGATTTAAAGCCAAAGTAATGATTAATGCATTAGTTGAATTTGATGTTTGATTACCTAAACTGAATACTACTTCTTAGATGAAGTGTCTTTAATATCTGAATTTCGATAAGGTGCCAGAAATATTTTGCTGGATAGTAGCGGTCACTTGAAGATTGCAGGATTTGGTGTATTTAGAATGTCAACAATATCTCCAGACAAAGCAAAAATGTTGCAGCCCGAGGTCCTTGACCGTTCCAGTAAGTTTTGATACAAATCGAAGCAATTTTTATTGATTTTTAATACTAAAATTTGAATAACCTATTGCTTGTAGTTCCAGTAGTTCTTCTATTAGCATGCAGCCTAACTTAAAATTTTGCTTGCTGCTTGTAGATTTATACATGGCACCTGAGATCTACAACGATGAGATATTCGAGAAAAGAGTAGATGTTTACTCTTTTTCCCTGATCCTTTATGAGGTATAACTTTTGTTTATGTCAGATCTCCTGGTTGTTGCAACAGTTTTCTTCCACTGGAGTTCTTTAAATGTTGCAGACTTTTGTTAATCACTGTTAGTTATTGTAAAAATGTTGCGTAAAGCTCTAAATTGGTTAAACTAACCATAAATTCAATTTTAGACTGATTTTTAAAGGCTTTTAACCATTTTTTGTAAATTTCAATTCTTTCCCTAAGATTGTCTGATGCAAGAAAGAAAATCGAGAAAATAAAATTAACTGCACACTTGTCGGTGAAATGACACAGATGATGGAGGGAGTCCAACCATTTCACCCCAAATCTCCAGAAGAAGCTCTAAGACTGATGTGTGAAGAAGGAAAAAGGCCAAAGCAAAAATCAAAGTCTTATCCACCGGATCTAAAAGAGTAAGCCAAATCTATGATCTTTATAAATTTTGAATAGAAAATATGATGTCTGAGTAATAATGTGTCAGCATTTACTTGATTTCCTCGTGTTA
The DNA here is from genome assembly GCF_009905375.1 of Apium graveolens. Taxonomy (NCBI): domain Eukaryota; kingdom Viridiplantae; phylum Streptophyta; class Magnoliopsida; order Apiales; family Apiaceae; genus Apium; species Apium graveolens. The sequence continues at coordinate 314,572,165 of NC_133651.1, read as the reverse complement.
ATTTGAAGAAAATCAGAACTGATTTCTCATGATGGTGCTTGCTTCTTTATTGTCTGCATGATATCATTTTGAGTAATAAAATTTGTTCATGCTTTTAATCTTACTGTTGGGGGTACATGCAGATTAATCGAGCAATGCTGGAACCCAGAGTACGATTCAAGACCAAGCTTTTCAGAAGTGATCGTAAGGTTGGACAAAATCATCTTGACCTGCAACAAACAAGGGTGGAAGGACACTTTCAAACTCCCTTGGTAGGCTTCTATTTTAAGACAAATATGGTGTTGATATCCTTTTGATTCTGAATGGAAGAACGATATCTTGATGTAGGTTATGAGAAGGAATTGCAACGGGAATGGGAGAAGCATGGTGGCTTTGTCGTAAAGTCATCTTAAATGTTTCATTATCGATGAAAAGATCAAGAAGGGGTTCCGGAACATTGGTACAAGTTGGAGGCTCTCAGTAGTTCTCCAGGGTCTCAGCCCTCAGGCCAAAAAGTCTGATCTTTAAATAGTTCTGAGTCAGGTCCTTATTGATACTTTTTTCAGATTATGGAACAGGTTTTGTGTGTATAGACTTGTACAACATCTTCATCAAGGAAATAATAAACTAAAAAAGATTTGTTTCTTCCTTTGTAGTCTGTATTTAGCATTAACCAACAAGACTGAAATGTAGATGCTTCAATCACTAGTAAATAGTAAGATTCAAGACTGAATCTTGAGCTTTTAGCATTTTTACCCAGAAATACTCAAAATTTATTCTGTATGCTTCCATCACCGCGGGAAGTCATCTATACTTGGATTGGGATGTTGAAAGTAATGAATAATTGGTTGATCATAAGAGGGAGGAGGCATCTGCAGAAGATTGTGATCAAGCTGCTGAAGGATTGACTAGTGCAAAAGCAGAAACAAAGACTTTGCAAGAATATCTAATAGAACATTATCATAAAAATGTTGACAGGTATCATAAAAATCAAAAGAAGATAGAATACTGATGAGCAGTTGTATATCTAATAGAACATTAGGAAATTCCAAATTGCTACCAGTACTAATGACATTATCTGTCTGTATAAATGGACTGAAGTACCTCTTGTACCACAGAATTTAAAAACTTTAGCCAACTCAAAGATATGAAAGATCAATCAGCAGACCAATCAGCAGACCAATCAGCAGACCATGTTCAGGTAGAGGTGGAAGAGGTCACAATTTCTGCAATGAAATCGTCGATGTTTTTATCAGAGCTTCCACCTTCACTCATTGCCTCCAAAGCCATTTCCTTGAATTTAAGCGCGTTGGCTTTAAGCTCTTCCCTCTTTGTTCCCTCCATGACATCTTTCACAGACTTAGTTACGTCCTCCCTTGTGATTTTCTCCTTGTCATGTGCTTTTACTCGAACACCAGTTTGCCACACGTCCACAATGTACTTGGCATTAGTTGTTTGATCTGTCCACTGAGGCACTACCATCATTGGCACACCCAAAGACAATGCTTCCAGAGTTGAGTTCCAGCCACAATGCGTCATGAAGCTCCCTACGGCCTTGTGAGCCAAAACTTCGAGTTGAGGGGACCAATTCACAATCAGGCCTCTGTCAGCAGATTCTTCTACAAACTTCTCTGAAAGCTTACTCTTTTCAGTATCTCTAACTACCCATATAAAGCTGCATTTGCTATCCAACAAGCCCCAAGCTATTTCATCCATGTAGTCTTGCTCAAGATTGGCTAAGCTCCCAAATGACACGTAGACTACTGAGTCACTATCCTTTCCGTCTAGCCACTTGATGCAAGCGTCTCCATCGGGTTTGAAGAGACTGAGGCCATAGTCTCTGTCATCAGCTAATCGCTTGTCTAAGAACATTGATGGAACTGATGGTCCTATGGTCATAATCTTCCATTTGCTCGACAGCCAATTCACAACCTGAAACAATATGTCTTACATTGATTACAAACATACTAAAATTAAGAATTCTTGTTTTCCAGATTAGTAACAAATGATCAGATCAAATGTACCGATAAAGACTTAAACATTGTAAAGAAGTATGACATCTAAATAACACAAAGACTGAAACTTGGCTAGCCATTTCTTCTTCTCCCTAGCAAGTTTATTGCATCTCCATAGTCAATTACTTGGCCTAAATGTACTACATGTTTCCTAACATAACGTCGTTCCATGGTAGAAAGAACCCTAATTTAACAGAGCTCGCGGCACATTTTGTTGCTGCTTGCTCTTCATTGAACATACTTAAAGTCCTAAAACAACTCACCTCATAAGCAAGACTCATCAAAAACAATCAAATAACAAATGTCACACAGAAAGGGCCTAAAATTAAAATCCAAGCAAACAAACACAACCTTACCTCATTCTCAAGATTGTCAAAACTATTAAAAAACAAACAATCAGCCTCTTCAAAATTAGAAAACCTATCAAGAACAAGCTTCAACACGCCAGGATACGAATCCAAATCCGATACAAAAGAGGGCAAATCACCCATCTCCAAACACGAAATCGAAGGCAAAGAAACCACATTCCCATTCTCAACCGGAATTCTCAATGACCCTTTACTTGTATGATAATAAATTGTGGAAACAACACAAGAATGAGTAAAAAATGACACCCCATATAACCCAAATTTCTTACTTATATCCAAAACCCAAGGCATAAATGAATCATACACTATGGCAGAAACAGGGTACTCTGTTTTCCTCTGTTTTTCGATAAGTTCTGGTAAGCTCTTAGATGATTCATTCTTGAATGTTTCAACAAAATCAGCAATCCCTGATGGCTTTTCACCGGAAAATCCATCAGAAATGTAATCAAACAAGATGGTAGGGTTTGTGGGTTGATTCTCATTCAGATTCTTGTATGCAGAGGTGGTGATCAATGTGACTCTTACATTTTTCGATGCTAACCGTTTCGAGAACTGTAGCATTGGATTTATATGGCCTTGAACTGGGTACACAACTACAAATACATGAATTTTCGTAGCCATGATTTCAATATGATACCCTAAAATGAAGAATAAAGACTACTATCTACGAAATTGTATATCGGGATATATTAAGCGCGATGAAATAACCAAATAAGATTCGATTCTCGTTCATCCAAAAACGCTATCAAAGAATATCATATATACAAATGAATACACAAAATATATAGATAATCAATGAAATTATGTAACGAGATTATATTACGCAGCGAAATGATCAGATTAGATTCGATTCTCGTTTATACCGAAAACGTTATCCAATACTGTTATATGTACGTGGATACATAAATGAGTTTGTCTTTAATTTAGGACCACCCAACTAATCTTTGACTTTGTTGTCAGATGGGTCAGAATAAATTGCTCATTGTCATTGCAAACGTAAACATTTTTGTATTCTAGTGGTGTAATCAAATTACACTTTCACATGTTTGAATTTTGATTACGAATAATTTTGAATTTTATCAATCTGACATACTTCCCGATAATGTTTGATTTTTACACGTAATTTAAGGTGCATTAATTATATTTTTCTATTAATTATTTTTCAAATTTATGTTGCGAATAAAAATTTAAGATTTAAATTTTTATTCACAAATATAAAATTTGAAAAATGGTCAACAAAAATATACGGTCAAAATATTTTAAAATACACGTAAAAATCAAAACGGACATGTATTTGGGACGTAGAGAGTAATTTATAATAAAATTTTAATATTATAATTATATAAATTTCATAGTGGGGCCCGGAGCTCTGCGAAAATTTTTCGCGATTTTAATATGAGGATCACATCACTCTAGACACGCCTAATTGAAAAAAAAATCGAAAACAAATGATTTGTCAACAATTGCTCAACATGAATGGGCTCTTCTATGTTCAACAAAAATTACCTCATTTTCGAGCTCAAGAAAGGTGTTAAAGAGGATCCAATCATCTTTTTGAACATGTGAAAATTGGCCCGTAAGCAGATCCGAGACTCCTGGATGCACACCCAGAAGGTCTTTAGGAAAATCCCGGATCTCTGTTATAGGTATCGAAGACGGGAGGAAGGATAAACCGGATCCTTCCTCCACGGGAACCATGAATTTCCCTTCAAACGCAAGATAATAAATCGTGGAAACCGCACACGCTTGAGTAAAAAAAGAAGCCACTCGTAAACCATGTTGATGTCCCAAATCCACTGCCCATGACATAAGTGAATCATGCACCAGGACATCAAATGGCTGACCAAGGCCTTTCTGTTTTTCCATGACTTCAACCAACTTATCCGATGCTTGTCGTTCGATATTCGCCATATATTCCTCCGGGTTTCGTGCTTTTCGATCATTTTTGTAGGTGACGTACTCGATGTTGATCGAGTCTTTAAGCACAATGGTGGAAGAGAGACAAAGAAAGGTGACTTGAAGGCCTTTGGAGGCTAATGTTTTAGTGAATTGCATCATAGGGCTAATGTGACCTTGAAACGGAAGTGAAATTAACAAAACGTGGGGCATTTTCGTCATTTTTCAAATCTCAACTCACAGATCACAATGCTTTATAATCTTCTTTGTTTTTTGCAGAACTCAGACAGCAGTAGTATTTATGTATTTGTTCTTATGTTGGTGATGAATCTTTGACGGACACTTCTAGGACCATTCAAAATATTGAACTTATCTCCCGGGCCGGCAAATTTACTTAGCTTTCATAAGATATAGTGCGTGTTTAGTGAACAAAGACGGGTCAAACAAAGGGTTAGTGCAGTGGTTGAGTTTTTGTCCCTCTTGCGGGAGGTCAAGCAAAACGGTTTTCATGAGATATAGTGTGTGTTTAGTGAACAATGACGGGTCAAACAAATGGTTGGTGCAGTGGTTGAATTTTTGTCCCTCTTGCGGGAGGTCAAGCAAAACGGTTTTCATAAGATATAGCGTGTGTTTAGTGAACAAAGACGGGTCAAACAAAGGGTTGGTGCAGTGGTTGAGTTCTTGTCCCAGAGGTCAAGCAAAACGGTTTTCATGAGATATAGCGTGTGTTAAGTGAACAAAGACGGGTCAAACAAAGGATTGGTGCAGTGGTTGAGTTCTTGTCCCTCTTGCAGGAAGTCTAAGCAAAAAAAAAGTGAACAAAGACAAGTAACTAATCTGACAAAAACTTAAGAAAGTACTAACCTCATCTTCCAGTCCAAGAAAAGTATTGAAGAAGATCCAATCAGCATTATCAGCATTCGAAAACTGATTTGCCAGCATTTCTAACGTACCCGGGTAACGTTCATGGTAAAGGTCGTACGGCAGATCCTTAACATGACTAATCGGTATCTCGTCAGGAAGGAACGATAAATCCGCTCCTTCCTGAACCGGACACCTTATTTTACCTTGGTACACAAGATAATAAACTGAAGAAATCGCGCAAGGCTGAGTGAAAAAAATAGCCGTTTTCAAACCATGTCGATGTCCAAAATCAACCCCGAATGGCATCAGTGAATCATGCACCAGCACATCAAACGCCTGGTTTTCGACAACTTCAAGCAACTTCTCTGAAGCTCTGGTTTCAATATTGGCCATGTAATCTTCAACTGTCACAATATTCTGGCCTTCCCCGTGGTCATACGAGACGTACTCGATGTTTATCGACCTGTTTCTGTCATCGTCGGAGATTAAATTCGCTGAGAACGGAGTAATAACCGTGACTGCAGCTCCTTTCGAGCTCAGCCGCTTTGCGAACTGCATCATGGGACTGATATGACCTTGGTACGGTAGAGAAATGAGCAAAATGTTCGGTTTTTTCGACATTTTATCACCATTGTTCTCCATTTCAATGTCACTCTCAGCTGCAATTTTCTTGATTTGCTCAAAGATGTTTAGAGATATCTTTAACACACAAAGATTTATGTTTATATATACAAAAGAGAATGAGAATGAGACCAAGAGATACCTGAGATGATACCAGCTAAGGAGTCTATTACTATGAAATAAAAACTATATTTCCTATTCTGTCTGGTTACTATTTGTTTTGTACAAAGATACCTATTTAAAAGGAAATTTCATTTATTTCGAATATATTATTCCTTGTTGTCTGAATCAAACATATAGCAGAGGTGCATAACCATGTATGCATGAAAAAAACAACATATGTGATGACAAAAATCGAGATAATGACACAGGTGTGAATGTAATCGCGAAAGCTGAGATCCTGTATACGAATAGTTATTAAATTTTTCGATATTTATTATAATTTGTACAGTAATTGTCACTCATCTATAAAAAAAACAAATTAATATTCGTATAGAGAGATAATTATAATTTTCCACGTATACCGGTTTCATTTAAATGTTGTGATTTTGTATATATCATTTTATTAATATTTAAAAATTAAAAAGATTGAATATTTTAGTATGATGGAATATCATGGTGACAAATGTATATGCATGTTCGTTTATTGTTCATTACGAGATTTGTTAGAACAAGTACTCAAAACCATATGAATCTAATTATGTTTCCTCCAAATAATGACATAAGTGTGAATGTAATCGTGAAAGCTGAGATCATGTATACGAATAGTTATTAAATTTTTCGATGTTCGTTGTAATTTGTACAGTAATTGTCACTCATCTATAAAAACACAAATTAATATTCACATAGAGAGATAATTATAATTTTCCAAGTATACCGGTTTCATTGAAATTTTGTGATTTTGTACATATCATTTTATTAATATTTAAAGATTAAAAAGAATGAATATTTTAGTATGATAGAATATCGTGGTTGCAAATGTATATTCATATTCGTTTATTTATTTTTTTTATCGTAGGTAACCCGCAGCCGCTCACGTAATAGCCTACAAACCACGTGAATCAAAATAAACCGCATTTAAGCGACATACATAATCATAAATTCTCCTGCCGTGGAATTGGAACCCGTGACTAAAAGGATAGTTATCCCTTTTTGACCAACTGAACCAACCCTTACGAAATTTGTTGGAACAGATACTTTACGACATAAGAACCTAAGTATATTTTTCCTCAAAAAGGCTAAAATTCTAGAACAACCAATGTATGTGTTCAAAATTATAATAATCGATCTATTAAAGCTTCTGTTTGTTTTTAACGTAGAGTGTATCAAAGAATTGGTAAGCAACATTCTCAGCAAGAAAACAATCTAAGCCTTATAGTATATGTTATCTTTTATCTGTTTGTCGGATACTCCTGTCTTTAATTTTTATTTTATTCTTCATTTACGGTGGCTATTTTCTTCCTTGGCCAATTGTTAGTAATCGGAGATACCATACTCAGCCAACAACGGGTTATTGTAACCCGTTATTGTAGTGGTTAAGCTCTTATTTTCCTTACGAAAGGTCAAAATTCTACTTGTAATGCAAGCAGAGGCGGAATCACAGGATAGCTGGGTCATGTGGCCACCCAAATTTTTTGTGATGTTCTATGATAAATAAGTAAAGTTGAGAAATTTGTTTTCTTTGATTCTTTTCCCACCCAAATTTTTACTACAATTCTGCATATTTTTAGATACAGTTTATTTTGATCTTTAAAAATGATGTGTGAATTAATTATAGTTGGAGATATATACATATATAGAGAATATACTATTTTTATCAAGATTTCACTTGCAAAATCAAGGAGAAAGAAAAAGATAAGTTCAATGGGGCTTGTTCGGATTTTGCATTTTATTTTAAAGTTCACTACAGGGTACAAGATCACATACCATTTATATACGGAAAATTTAATATCCAGAGCAACATTTTTAGTTCCAGAGCAACACTTATTGAAAAGACAAAACCGCCTCTATGTTAGAAAAATAATAAAAAGCAAATAAAAAATAATGAGAGTATTTTGGTCTTTTCAATAACTTTTTGCTCCACAAGTTAAATTTTTGCTCTGAAAAAAATACTACCCTTTATGTAATTGGCCCCTCTTATCGTCATTTTCTTGTTACGCGATTTAGTGCATGTATAATTAATTTAAAAGTAAATGAGAAAGTACTAACCTCATCTTCAAGCCCAAGAAAAGTATTAAAGAAGATCCAATCAGCATTATCAGCATTCGAAAACTGACTTCCAAACATTTCTACCATCCCCGCATAACTTTCATGGTAAAGAACAAACGGCGGATCTTTAACATGACTAATCGGTATGTCGTCAGGAAGGAACGATAAACCCGCTTCTTCATGAACCGGATTTTACCTTGATGCACAAGTTAATAAACTGCGAAAACAGCGCAAGTTTGAGTGAAAAGAATAGTTGTTCTTAAGCCATGTTGATGCCCAAAATCTACTCCCAATTCCTAACGTTTTTTAAGTCAAAGGTCTTTTACTACCAATTCCGTACTCGATAGAAAATGCAAGTCATTTCCTACCGATGGGACCCATATTGACTGTGATCATATTCATTTCCCCTCAATGTCATTTCCCACTTGGGAATTTCCTATCGTTCCTTATCGGTAGGAAATGGGTCATTTCCTACCGATTTTGGGGCATTTCTTACCGATTCCTCGGTAGGAATGCCCGTTTTTCTTGTAGTGATTTGAAGCAACTTATCAATTGTCTTGTTTTCGAGATTGGCCATGTGATCTTCAATCGTTGTAATTGGTTGTCCGTCGTGATCGAATGAGGCGTATTCGATGTTGATCATCGAGTTAATTTTGTCGTCGGAGATTAAATTTGCGGAAAATGGAGTAATAATTGTGACAGTAGCTTGTCTGGAGCTTAAACGCTTTGCAAATTGCAGCATGGGACTGAAGTGACCTTGGTAGGGTAAAGGCATGAGCAAAATGTTTGGTTTTTTCGACATTGAATCGCCTTAATTATTCTAGCAACGTCAGATATACAGTTCTAGAACTGGAGTTTGATGAGAAGATGGATGATCCAGCTATGAACTATGGAGTATATTATAAAATAGGAAGCATTGACTCATTTGCTTAAAAAACTTGATTTAAGGGAGTCGGAAAAAGATCACTGCCAAGTCACTTTAATTTGATTTCATCTCATTCTTGGAACGAAAAAAAAAGCACTGTCAAATCATTTTAAGTGGATTTCATCATATTTGATGTTCGTTTATTTATTTTTATCTTCATTTATTTTCCTTCCTATTTAAGTTAATAAAATTATCAGACCAAAATTTTTGGTTTTGAGAGGGTTGAATCTATACTTTCTAATAATAAAAAAATACTATTATTCCGGTCAATAATAATAATACCAAAATATCACATTTTGATTATCACTCAAACTCAGTTCGATTCCTTCAACTACGTTATTATTCAAGATTTGTTTATTTAATTTAAATCTATTCATTTTTATTATATATTTAATATTTATTTATATAGACGTTCATCCTAATTTCTAGTTAAGTTCTCTCCGATAACATAGTTAGATATAATACTATTAATTATATTTATTTTCAATAATTTATTAAATTTAATTTTTAAGATTAATATTCTAATATCGAATGTGTGGTAATTAGTAGGACCTGTCATTATGGAGTTATACGAGTGATGGAGACGGGAGGGGGCGGGCACCGGGCAGTGTGGGGTAATCGAGCCGAGCCTAGTCGAGCGGTGTTTCATTCGATTTTATTATACTTCTGCGATAATTAGCTACTGGTCATTAGGTTGTAAATAAATTGAACCCCGCATATTTAAATTTAAGTCCCACGAATTAAAAACTATCATGTATAATTCGGAAATAAATTTGAATTTTTTTGGTATCAGAAGCATTGCTCTAAATTAAATGTTTATCCTAATACTAGAAAAAATAAAAATATTGTCATTTTATTTTGTCAAATATATAAGGCAAATATCATATTTGATTTACATATGTTTTCTATACTACAATTATTACTTTTCCTTAATATAATTGTAATTTTTATTTTTGACTGATGTCTAGTTTTTTATTCCAATTAATTCCCTAAAATTATTTATAAAGATTAAATTATGTATAAATAATAATTATTACGGGGAGAAACTGGTATAATAATATATTGAAGGTTTATCTGTTGTTTGAATTGTTAGAGCATCTCCAATGGGATGAGTTCTTAGCTAAAAATGTGTCAAAAATATCATAAATATATATTTTAGATATTATGTAAAAAATTATTCGCGCATTCTTTTTAGCTAAAAAATTAGTTAAACTCTCTACAATGCCTATATTTGTCAAAACTCTAACCGTAGTTAAATTACACATAATCTGTTATCATATTGGCTATATTTGTCGAAGTTTTAACTGTAATTAAATAAAACATAATTTGTTATCATATTTAAATAATATATCCTATTTATAACAACATAGAAATAATAACTAAGATACTATTTTTAAAATATAGACGTTCAGTAGCTTTTGGATAATTTTTATTTTAAATTATTTGAGCTAACAATTTTCTTTTTTATTATCATAAGTAACCCGCGCCGCCGACGGGGTTATGTGCACCATTATTCACACAAACCTTTCAACGAAAACCTACTCTCTCATCCGATAGACTGCAAATCAAGGGACAATTTTAACAATAGCTTTGGAGATGTTCTTATTAACCTCATCTTCCAGCCCAAGGAAAGTATTAAAGAAGATCCAATCAGCATTATCAGCATTCAAAAACTGCCGTACCCGAAACACGTTCATGGTAAAGATCAGACGGCAGATCCTTAACATGACTAATCGGTATCTCGTCAGGAAGGAACGATAAACTCGCTCCTTCCTGAACCGGATCTAATCGGTATCTCGTCAGGAAGGAACGATAAACTCGCTCCTTCCTGAACCGGATACTTAATTTTACCTTGATGTACAAGGTAAAAAATTGCGGAAATAGCACAAGCCTGTGTGAACAAAATAGCTGTTCTTAAGCCGTGTTGATGTCCAAAATCTACTCCCCATGAAAACACGGAATCATGCACCAAGACATCAAAGGGCTGTTTTTCGAGGACTTGAAGCAACTTATCGGTCGCCTTCTTTTCGAGATTCGCCATGTGATCTTCGACCGTTGTAAACGGTTCTCCTCCGTGATCGTACGATACGTATTCGATGTTGATCGACTTGTGTTTATCGACGGAGCTTAAATCTGCGGAAAATGGAGTAATAACTGTGACTGCAACTTGTTTGGAGCTTAATCGCTTTGCAAATTGCATCATGGGGCAGAGATGACCTTGGTATGGTAAGGAGATGAGCAAAATGTTTGGTTTTTTCGACACTGAATCACTGTTGTTCTTCATTCCAATGTCAGGCTCAACTAGAATTGTCTCCTTTCGTTCAAACCAATTAAAGGATGTGTTAGCTGAATATTTATTGTACTTCCTGTCGCAATAGGTTTAGTTGAGGAGTTAGCTGGAAAGGAAAGCCTATACATAACCACGTAATATTTCGAATTATACTCCCTCCGTCTCATTCACCGTGGCCACATTTTTTATCATGTATATATGTCCCAAAACCGTTGTTCATTTTGAGTTAATATGGTAATTTAAGTGTTAATATTTTAGAAAAGTAATATAATTTTTTTTAACTATCGGTTTGTTTAATATGATTGAATAAAAGGTGGAAATATGATTGGTGACAGAATAAGTGGGACGGAGGGATTATATATAAATACTTAATAGAATTTGTTTCTATACCCACAAACATAAAAATATTAAAGAGATATATTAACTATAATTTCGCTCAGCTTGAACTCGTTATCAATCGAATTCGAACTCGAACTCGAACTCGCATATCCATCAAACTCGAATATTGGTCTGAACTCATTTTACCAAATGAGTCGAGCCGAGTATATGTCGAACTTGAATAAGCTCGGCTCAAACCTTGAGAACTCGACTTGTCTCGACTCAAACTCGTTTAAATTTACATTTAATTATTAAAAAAAAGTATTTTACTCGGCCCGACTTGTTTAAACTCGAAACGTAGACAGAATGGCGGTGTGGGAGTAAGATTGTAAGAACTTACTAACCTCGCATTCCAGCTTGTCAAATGTATTAAAAAACACACAATCTCCTCTGTCCATTCCCAGGAACTGACTCGCAAAAAGTCTCACCAATCCTTGATAAGACGAGTTGAAGGATTCATCGATACCCTCTGGAGTATCGCCTGGTGATGAAGGCTCATCAACTGAAATGTGTTCGGTATTTATGGAAGACGTGTTGGCATAGGAAAATTTTTGGTTTCGCGGTAGTAATAATTGTCACTTTGATGCCTTTGGAAACCAAGAGTTTTGAGAATTGTATCATTGGATTCAGGTGGCCTTGTAATGCATAAGAAATTAACATAATGTGAGGCTTGGTAGCAACTAAGGTTTTTTGGTTATCAGTTGTGTAGCTCATTCTGTTTCCCTTTTTAGATGAAATGAAATCAAATATCTTTCAGGTTACTCTAAAACCTAAGTCTTCTGTCAGCCCGAGCTCTTATACCATGTCGAATAGTGGATCACGGGCGTCCCTCTTTGGAGCATAAATTTGCCTTTCAAACTTAAGTCTTCAGCCAGCCTGAGCTCTGAGCTCTTATACCACGTTAAGGAAACAGTTACTCTAAAATCTTAAGTTGTTAGAGATATTATTGTAACAATGACACATGACAACTTTCAATTTGAGGGAGCGTATGTATACACGCGAATTCCCGTATTAGTATTAGAAAAGTTATCAACTATACACGTAACACATCAGCATTTCGAGAAATTTTTCGTTAAAAATTGCAGTGTCAGATCAAACAAAGTTGGCAGATAGTTGTTGGGGTTGGCAAATGTGTTTATGGCCGATATAAATGTACCGGGTTGTTTGTCATTTTCAAATTCATACTATTCTGCTAATATATGTTTTCATTGTGTGAGAACTGAGAAGTAACTAACCTCGTGTTCCAGTTTGTCAAATGTATTGAACAGCACACATTCAGCTTTCTCCATCCCCAGGAACTGACTCACAACAAGTCTTGACAATCCTTTATAACTGCCCACATCATACACCAGAGAAGGTAAATCTTTGAATCCTAAGACTGGTAATGAAGGCAACTCAACTGCAGACAGCTCTCCCAAAGAATCAATGTCCAATGTTCTTGAACAGACATGAGTGTAGATTGCGAAAACTGCACTAGAGTGAGTACAAAACACAACTCCCTGGATGCCTTGCTTGTGACAAATGTCTAGAACCCATGGCATGAGCGCGTCGTAAATCAAGATTTTGACAGGGCTTCCATTGGCCTTATGCTTCTCAATGACCTCTGGCAAGCTTCGTGTCATGCCAATCTCGTAAAGGGCTATGAATTCATCGATAATGTCTGAAGAGTCGCCTCTTACTGAAGGTTCATCAACTGAGACATGTTCAATGTTCATGGAAGTGGTTTTGGCAAGTGAGGAGATTTCTAAGTTGGCTGTAGTAACTAATGTTACTTTGAGGCCTTTGGAAACTAGACGTTTTGAGAATTGAATCATCGGATTCATGTGGCCTTGTAAAGGGTAAGAAACGAACATAATGTGAGGCTTGCTAGCAACCAAGGCTTCTTCATTACTCCTCATACTCATTTTGTTACCTTTTCTAAGTGAATATCAAATAGCTTACTGGAAATGTAGTAGTAATCTAGCTCGATGAAGATCAGCTAGAACTCGGGGTTTTAAATAAGCAGCATTCAACTACTCTTTTTGTCGAATGTTTCAACTGTGAGTTCTGTCTTCTTACGTACTATCATATTAGAAGCTTCAGTCTATGCTGACTACAGAAGATGCCTAAGCCTGACAACGACTCAACCTCGAGATCACGGATAATTAGCCGGCTATTTCCTGGCATATATGCTGTTTCCTTGTCCTCTCCTAGGTTTTTTTTAAAAAAATTGTTTTGTGTTTCCTGGTCAGCTATCATTTACATTATTAAAACACAGAATCTTTGAAATGTATGTCCAAGATTAGACAATAAGATCAAAATTTCCGGAAAAGAGATATTTGCTCATATGCAGTCAGCATCATGAGCAACTCAAGTCAAGACTGACTAGCAAGCATACCTGAAGTCTCTACATAGAGTTCATAGAGGCGTGTAAATTGCAGAAATAGAACAAGCCCGAGTAAAGAAAGGAACTATTTCTGAGCAAGTCGATATGCCAAATCTAGTGCCCTAACTTGCACGAGATTCAACAACCGTCTCATGCGAGGATCATGAACTAGGACTAAATGTAACACCCTAGTCTCACATCAAGAAGATTTGGGACTTCTGTTCAGTTTATAAGACAAAGTATTACTACTATGTGCACCAACAAATCATGATCTTTTAAGGGCATGTGGTGCGCTTGTCATAACCCAATTTGGATGCACTCGGGAGAGTATGCTTCGGCTTATTTCGAACTCGTAATCGGGGCTTGACCCGATTTCTGAAAAAGGCTCAGAACACTAAATGTGATAACCGTACCTATTTTGTAAACAATCTCATCGGGATCTTCAGGATTAGCAAAATGTCTGGTTTAAAGAATGAAATTGAGAGGGAATTTGTTGAGATTGAGGATATTTTGTGGCATGTATACTTATTATTGTCGTTGTTTCTTTTATTATATTTTAAATAATTTTAAATTAAACCTGCTGATTTGAACTCTTTAAGAGCAGCTTACAGATTCAAACCTATGACAAGTAAAAAGATCATTCTTAATTCTTACTTAAACTGGTTCTCGCCCTAGTAAATTTTTAGCATACAGGGACTATACATGTTATTACGTTTAACATTCAGCGTGGTTCTCACGTGACTCGTGTTATGATTTGTGCGGAGCGTAATTGCTACTAGAAAACCAGATGTATGTGACAACTTTTGCAGAAATGAAACAATTGGGATCAAGAAATTACTAACCTCGCCTTCCAGTTTCTCAAATGTATTAAACATCAAGCCATATGCCTTCTCCAGACCGCGGAATTGACTCATACAAAGTGTTAACAAGCCTGGATAACTGCCCACATTAGAAAGGTAAGAAGGCAAGTCTTTGAATCCCAGAACCGGTAATGAAGGCAATGTAACAGAAGACAACTCGTCCAACAAGTCGATATCTAATGCCCTCTGATAAACATGGTAATATATGGCGAAAACAGCAGAAGAATGAGTAACAAATGCAACTCCCTGTATTCCAGCCTTATCGCAAACATCCAAAGCATAAGGCATGAGTGCGTCGTAAATCAAGAATTTAACAGGGCACCCGTTGGCCTTTTGCTTCTCAATGACTCCTGGCAGGTTTCGAGTGATGCTAGTTTCAAGAAGCGATAAATATTCATCAATAGCATCGGAACTACTCCTGCCTTCTGTTGAAGGCCTGTCAACTTGAAAGTGTTCAATGGTTATAGAACTAGAATCAGCATGAGAGGAGATGTCAAGACTAGTTGTAGTCACTAGTGTTACTTTGATGCCTCTGGAGATTAAGCGTTTCGAAAATTGTACCATAGGGTTTAGGTGGCCTTGTAATGGGAAAGAAATGAGCATGATGTGAGGCTTGCTGGAGATCAAGGCTTCTTCATTCTCCCCTCTACTCATTTTTCTTAATCCTTGCTCAGGATATGCAATGTGATATTACTCTGCCCTTGCTTCCTTTTATCTTTTGAGCCTCGAGTGAGTCGACTGCGAGTATATCTCTCTCGTTCCCTCTGCACGTGTTCAAATCTTGTCAAATATAAGGTAAATACCCTCCGCACGTGTTCAAATCTTGTCGAATATAAGGTAAATACCCTCTGCACGTGTTCAAATCTTGTCGAACAAATAAGGTAAATACCCTCTGTTCAAATCTTGTCAAATATAAGGTAAATACCCTCCGCACGTGTTCAAATCTTGTCGAATATAAGGTAAATATCCTCTGCACGTGTTCAAATCTTGTCGAAGATAAGGTAAATATGTGAATGCGTTTAACTAGTAATTTTTATCATAAGGTGCTAATTAATGAAAATACATTACTCGTTCCCTCGAGTGAGTCGATTGTGAGTATATCTCACTCGCTCCTTGTACGAGTTCAAATCTTGCTAAATGCAAGGTAAATATGCGAGTGTTTTTAACTATCAAATCTTGTCATAAAACGACCATTAATCACTATTAAATATATATTTCTCGCTCCCTCTACTGAATATCGAACTTCGAGAAATAGGGAAGATAAGCTGGAACGTGAGGTTCTAAATAAGCCCATATTCCGTAACAATAATGGTTTCTAATATGTGGAATGTATGTCTGGTGTATTTCAAATATTGTGTGCTGCTTTTTCAATCTTATATTTTGTCGCTATATTATAAAGTTTTTTGTTTCCAACTGGACAGTCATATCACGCTTCTGTCCACTACACCATGTGCGAAGACTAAAATTAAATTCTTGATAAATTATTTTTTTAATTCATGTGTCAATTTCAGCAATATTTTTCAAAATTACTACTCTATTTACTTTTTATTCATATAAAAATTGTTTAATAAAATATTAAGAGAATTTACCAAAAATACTAACTTTTCTAAATTTTTTTGCAATTTTACTATCTTCTGATTTTTTTTTGCAAAAATACGGAAACAACCAAAATCAACCAGAATCAACAAGATATGCAACTAGTTGAAAAAAGTTTTTTTGGTTGATTTGAGGTTGCATGTAGTTGCAGAAACTCATCAAATGTTGCATGTAGTTGATTCCGGTTGCTAAAAAACCGTATTTTTGCAAAAAAAAAATTGAAAAATAATATATTTGCAAATTAAAAAGTAATTTTGCAAAATTTTTAAAAAAGTGAGAATATTTTTGCAAAAATATTTTTAGCCTTGGATATTTTTCAAAAAAGCCCAAATATTAATACATCATACTTTTTATCATCATTTCAGATGGTAAGCACTAAATAAAATTAATAAATCTCGTTTCAAATGTTTTTCAACAAAACTCGAATTTCAACATCACATAAACTTAAAGAGAACTAGAAAGCCCAGATCAAGCCCAATTCATATTGGGCCTAGTCCAACAATTCATATTGGGCCTAGTCCAACTTCTTCTAACCATCTTTTATCAGCACAGTGAACATGCGATCCATTTCTCCCTTCCCGGGCTAATTCTACTGTAATTCGCTCCTCTTTAATCTATTTTGCTACTATCTTCGTACCCGTGCGATACACGGACTAATTTATAATTTTTTTAATATTTAATTTTTTTAAGTATAAATTTTGATTTTTCTTCACTCATTTAAATTATATGTTATATATTTTGTTTGTGTATGCTCTGATACTTGTGTCTATTATATTTTATACATTTAAAATTATTATTTTAGTCAAATAATTAAACTACTACTTTAGTTTTATATAAATATTGATTTTCCTTCACTCCATCGAATTATATGTTATGTATTTTATTCGTGTCTACTCTAATACTTTACTTGTGTCTATTGTATACATGTTATGTTTTATACATTTAGAATTATTGTTTTAACCAAATCGTTAAACTACTACTTTAGTCCCGACCACCAAATCAATTTAATTCATTTATACTAATCATAGATAAAATATAATAATTTAGTGTTGTAGTCGTGAGGAGTCGAATCTGTGCCTATTTACTTGATACCACTATTTCTAAATTTAATATTATACCCCTGACGACCAAATCATATCATATTAACTCCTTTATGCTAATTATATATAGAATATAATTATTTCAAATACGAAATATTAAAAATTTGGTTTGATCATCTGATTATAAGAACCGTCAAATATAATTTTAAAAATTATTATACATGAGCACACCATCAACATATTAAAATTATAATTTACAATGCATATTGATAAAACAATCGTGCATCGTACAGTTTATATACTAATATCATTTAAAATTAAATATATTTTAATTAAAAATCAATTTCAAAAAATTTTAAAAGAATAATATTTTATTTCTTTAAAATATATTTTTAAAATAGGTTTAATAATTTCAAGCCACAAGGGAAATATACCAAACTTGTTACGAAGAAAAAGGAATATTCTGTGGGGTTTTCTCAATTTTTATTTTCTAATAACACTTAATCCAGAAGTCAGACTTTATATATGTACAAAAAAATACACAAATTAACAAAGTAAACTTTTTCATATTAACGCAAGAAAATTTATTTCCTTCATCATAACATGTTAATCAATTAATCGTGAAATCCATTTTAGCGTCTTCAATAATGTTAGCTAAATTTGTTAGTTAAAATAATATAAAATAATAATTTTGTATATAATTCTATGTAAATGTTTAATACATAATTAAATCAATGAATTGAAATAATATAAAATTAAAATTATATTAATTTTTAAATTAATAAAACTTAATAAATTAAAAATATTTTAATTATATATATTCATTTCACCACTCAACCAACGTAAACACTTGATATGAAGAATGATACCTCAACTCTATAGTATATTAATCCAATTTTTCAATCCAACTCCATAGCACTTCACCAACCAAACAATTCCAGTAGATTTTATCCATTACCCTTGTTGTGTTATACCCATGGGAAGCGTATTGATTAAACTAGCTTTATCCCCGCGGCATATATTATAAATATTTTATATGAATTTTTAATAATGAATTAAATTAATTTATTTTTTTGAAAAAATTATAAAATGACATCTATCACTCTATTTAGTTGTTAAAATTTATTCTATTAATATTAAATTTTTTATTTTAGTTTTCGTATTATTTTTTGCTTAAAATTTTACATTTTTCTAATTTTAAAATTATTAAATTTATACATATTCACCTATAAATTTATTATACCATATACAATTAAATTTTTATTTTTATACTTTACGCCGATTATGTATATGATATAATACAATATTAAAATAATGATAGAAAATGATAGAAAATATGAGAATTTATAAGTATCATAGATAAGTTGATAATATTATTTTTATTAGTATTAATTTGGATTTATTTACTTTACTTAATTTACTCATAAAATTTATATTTTTTGTAATTTTTAATTTGTTAAAATTTTATAATTTTGACTATAATTTCCAGATGGTGAATATTGTAAATTTTAATTTACTTTGTCTAATTTTTCATATTAAAAACTTTTTAATAAAAAAAATTGGGTGACTTTTGATGTGACTTCTAATTAAACATGAATTTTTATTTTATAGAGTATGTATACTATTTTTATTATATAAATTATCCTTTTTATTAATTTTTCATTTTAATGACGCCTATGTATATAAAATATTTAAAATTTTGTTTATACTGTTTTCACACCTAATATGTTTTTTATTTGTTTTTTGCTTTTTAGTTATTTTTTAATGTAATGTTTGTTTATTGTAATATTTGGTGTATTAATTAATTAATATAATTTATTTGTACATTTTTAAGTTTTTTTGTTATGTATTTGTTCTTCTTATATATTTGTTTGTTTCTTTAACTTTTTTTGAAATTTGTTTGCAATGCAAGGGATATCTGTTATGGATAAAAAGCTAAGGTTATTATTTGCTGTATTTATTACTAAGATTCGGGAGCTCAAGGCCTTTAATGGCTGCTCTCGTGTTTCGTGACTCAATCTGCCTTTACGAGATGCCTACGTATCTCTGTGAATTAGAGAATCAAGCCAAAAAACGTAATTCTGATTTGTGGGGTGAGGCCCCTTATATAGATGTGGGAGTCCTTGAATTGGACTTGGTATAGGAGACGTGGTGGACTAGCCTCTGAATTAGGATAGACTTAGGAGTCCTAGGAAGTAGGAAGATGATTCCTTATCCTTTTAGGTCCCCTTGAGGCTAATCGATAAGGATTTATATCCTTATCGGGACTCTTCTCAATAGCTGATTTTTTCCTTATTAATTAATTACGAAATTAATTAATAATCAGGGCTTTTGGGCCTTTTTTATTCCACCAGGCCTGATCTGGTCCATCAGGCTTAACCTTTCTGGTCTGAATATTATACATCTTATTATTGGGCCTAGCAGCCCATTGATTATAAAATCAGGACTTATTTATCCCTATCATTTGCCCCCCAACTTTTGGGAAACATTGATTAGGTTTCGCGGAAGTTAAATCTATTCGTCCCCTTATAGGGTTTTGTTTTGCGTAAAGTGTGGAGCGACCTACACATTTACAATGAATCTTCCTTTTATTCAGAAATTATCTTAATTTCCAGGAATTTTTCCCTAATTTTCTGGAATTTTTCCTAATTTTCTGGAATTTTATCCTTAATTTCTGGATTTTCCCCTTAATTTTCTGGGATTTATCCTTAATTTCTGGATTTTTCCCTTAATTTCTGAAATTTATCCTTTATTTCTGAAAATATTAACATTTTTCAGAAAATATTTAAGGAAGTTTTCCTATTTTCCTGGATTTTTTCCCTAATTTCTGGGATTTATCCTTTAATTTTCTGGATTTATTCCTTATTTCTGAAAATATTAACATTTTTCAGAAATTATTTAAGGAATTTTCTTATTTTTCTGGATTGTTTCCCTAATTTCTAGGATTTATCCTTTAATTTTCTGGATTTATTCCTTATTTCTGAAAATATTAACATTTTTCAGAAAATATTTAAGGAATTTCCTTATTTTTCTGTAATTTTTCAGATTTTTTTTTTTATATAAAAATTTCGACCAGGAATCCTGTTCGACCAGGATCCTGGTCGAATTAGCCTCTACTGTGCCTTGGTCGAAGGCTTTTCGAGGAGGATGCTTTCGGTCAGGAGTCCTGGTCGAATTTCGGCCAGGATTTTTCCTCCCTTCTTTTCTTTTTTTTTTTATTATTTCGACCAGGAATTTTCGATCAGGACTTGCTTCCTTCGGCCAGGATTCTATTTCGATCAGGAGTTTCGGTCAGGATCTCTACTTTTGACCGAATTATCCCCTTTTTGATTGCCCAGGTCGACATTAATTCGGGCTCGAGGATTTCGATCAGGAATCTTTCACAATTTCTGGTAGAATTGGTCCCGGTTCTGGTCGAATTAAGGTCATTTTTTACCTCTGATCGACAGGTTTTCGACCTCAAGCCATTCGACCAGGATTTCTTTATGTTTTCTGGTCGAATGGGTCAGGAATTTATTTTATTATTATTTTTTGTACCTACTTGGATTTAGGCTCTGAATGCTTGGCTAAAACCTGGGCCCGTTGTAACTGGGCTTATTTTCTTATTGGGCCTACCCTTAATTCTGGGTTTTAATTAGAAAAACCTTGGGCCCATTTTTCTTGGTCGAGCTAGGCTTTGCAATTGGCCCATTGTAACTGGGCTCCCTTTCCACTCCTTTTTTCTTAAACACCATTAGGGCCTCAAACAGGGCTTTTTAAAACACTTGGGCCTTTAGCTGGGCTTAATTTTTTCTAAAATTGGGCCCTTTTTCTAAACTGGCCTTTTTCTTTTCTTTTTTCTAAACTCAAATTCCAAATTCTTCTGGGGGTTTTCTGGATCATTCCAGATTCTTCAAAACAAAAATCAAGTTTTCTTCTGATTTTTGCTAGAATTCTCTTGAATTTTCCAAAAATTTCCTGGATAATTCCAGAACCTTCCAATTTTTGGGCCCAAATGGGCTTTTTAAGGCCCATTATCCATTTTTCCTTCCTATATATAGGTGGGGGGAGTGTGCATTCACTTCACACTCTTCACTCTTCACTTTTCCTTTCATCTCAAACTTTCTAACCTTCTCCTCTCTCAAATCTCCTCTTTTAGCTTTCCAGGCCTTTTCTAGCTTTACTAAATGGCTGACAAGAGTTCCGAGAGGGCGGCCAAGATAGCCTCGGCTTCAAAACGAGGTAAGGATATCGAGATCCGTTCTTCGTATATGTCTTTAATCGATATGATTAACACTAGGGGGGATGAATATCCCTCCACTGCACATCTCGATTCTTTTAATCATTGTAATACTTGGCACAACATAGATTTTAATAAACTAAATGCTCGCTATAACGTCCTTCCTCCTCTTAGATTAGTTCCAGTCTCTGGTGGTGACCGTACTTGCCACTGGAGACCCGACACTCTCTTCATTTACACGGATGCCCTTAATGCTGGGCTTAGGTTTCCTTTCCATCCTTTTATTCCTCATCTTTTGGCTGATCTACAAATTAATCCGTGTCAGCTTCCTCCAAACGCCTGGAGGAATATTCTATGTTTTATGGTTTGTTGTCTTAGGGAGGGCTTTCCTCTTTCTGTAGCCGTTTTTAGGAAGGTCTTTCAGTGTTATAATAGTTCTTCCAATATCTATGGCTGGGTCTATGTCAAGAAAAGGCCCAAAAGCAAACATATCTTTAACAGCGCCTCTATTCCTGATAATAATCAAAATTGGAGGAATAGTTTCGTTGGGTTACGTTGGGAGAATGGTGACTGGGGCACACTTTTTCGATCTTCCTTCGGGAAGGTCAGTGATGGTAGCCTCAAATCCATTCACTTAACTCCTGAAGAAACTATTATTTATAATGGGCTTACTCAGGATGATGGCACCACCACCAGCTGGACTCTCTTAGAGGAGTTTTCCCTGATTCATGTGGGACTATCCTCTGTTTCTCAACAGGGTATTTTTCTTCCCTTCTCAATTTTACTTCATTTCATGCATTATTAACATCACTTATTTTGTCCTTTGCTTTGTTTCAGCTGCTAAGGAGATTAACGAGGACAATGTTCCTTTGGTTGAGGAAACAGCTAGGATGAAGAAAGCTCGGCTCGCAGGTCTAGACACCCGGGGAAAGACCACGGAGCCTATCTTTTTGAAGAAGCACAAAGAGCCTATAGGGGAGGCTTCAACTGAAGGAGCTGGAGGCCATGGTGCTCCTATCACTGCTGCTGCCCCTACTGCTGCTGCCACAGGCGCCTTTCAGCCTCTCTGGGGATTCCGCCGAGGGGACACCGTAGTTGGTTTCACGAAACATGCTTGGGATTGGTCCTATCATAGCGTGACTCCCAAGGATTTTACTGATGTGGTGGCCACCCCTGATCTTGAGAGGATTAAGCTCATGGGAGCTCAGTCTCTGGCTTCGGTATGCCTTCTTTTTTTTGAACTTATTTTTCATTCTTGTAGCATTTTCTTGCCTTATACTTTGTTAATTGCTTTGTTCCAGTCTAACGCCTACTTTCAAGGCGCTGTGAGGCAAGCCGAATCGTGGAAGCGGGCTTCTGATAAGGCCGATAATGCCCTCAGGAGGCAACAGAAGAAGTATGCTACCCTGGAGAAGAAGCTCAAGCGCAAGGAGGAAGAACTCGGAGAGTCTAACGCCGAGCTGGTGGTACTTCGGGCGGAGAAGGATAAAGCTATAGACAACTATCTGGACTCGGAGGAGTTTGCCCAATCCATGAGGATTAGGGATGATTCAGTCTTTCCCGGGTTTTTTAGGACTGGTTGGGACACGGCCCTTGGGACCGTGAACGAGGCTTGTCCTGATATTAACCCGGCGAACTAAATCTGCCCTGATGACGAGGCTTTGCTACAGAGGTTTCGTACCCGAGTAGTTGTCTCGGACCATGTTCCTCAGGATCCACTCCTTCCTCCTCCCGAGTCTTCTTCCAGACCTGCTGAGGACGACAGCTCTTCCTCCTCCTCCGAGACGACAGAGACATCCAGCGAGAGTGGAGAGGATGATAATATGGATGTCGAGGGTACTTCAGCTCCTTAGAGCTTTTTCAGCCCTGCGTGGCTTTCTGTTTTTTATCCTATTTTCGAGACTTTATTTATCGAATTTTTGTAATATCTATCAGATCTATTTCATTTATCACCTTCTATGCTTGCATCCATGCATTTGACTTTTATTTGTTAGGCCACAAACATACTTTGAAGAACTCATGAATTTTGTAAAATTGTCTGGGATTCGTCCCTTACACAAGTAATAATAAACTTCGTAATAAAACTAAAACATATAAATCCTAAGCAAGCAAAGCTTCAAGGTGCTTTTCAACCTACTCGCCATCCTGACGAGTAAGAATCGTATCCGGCTGCCCTACACATAGTAAACCTTCAGGTTTTGTGCATGCCAAGTTCTCGGGACTTCAAATCCATCCATAGTCTCTAGCTTGTAGGTTCCTCTACCTTGAACACTCTTGACTCTGTACGGCCCTTCCCAATTCGGGGCAAGCTTCCCTTTTTGTCCTACACCAGATGCTTCTATCTTCCTCAAGACTAGATCGCCTTGTTTAAAAAACCTTTCTTTAACCCTTAGGTTGTAGTAAAATGAAGCCTTTTTCTGATATTCTACTATCTTTGCATGTGCCTTATCTCGCACTTCATCGATCAGATCCAGGGCTAACCTCTGCCCTTCCTCATTTTCTTCTGCGTTGAAAGCCTGAATCCTTGGAGAGGAATGTGATATCTCCACGGGAACTACTGCTTCTTCCCCATATGCCAACATGAAAGGAGTTGCTCCTGTCGTGACTCTACAGGTAGTCCTATAGGCCCATAATATGGGAAGTATCTCATCCACCCAATTATTTCTTGACTTCTCGATCCTCTTCTTTAGTCCATCCAGGATTATCCGATTTGCTACCACTGCTTGCCCATTGGCTTGCGGGTGAGCCACAGAGGTGAATCGTAATTCAATTTCATTTTCTTCACAATACTTCTTGAATTCCTCATTGTTGAATTGTGCTCCATTGTCAGTGACGAGGATACGGGGAATTCCATATCGGCACATAATGTTTTCCCACAGGAATTGTGCAACCTGCTTAGTAGTGATTTTGGCCAAGGGTTTGGCTTCGATCCACTTGGTGAAATAATCAATGGCTACAATCAGAAATTTCCTTTGTGCCGTGGCCATAGGAAAAGGCCCTAGAATATCCATCCCCCACATGGCAAAGGGAATAGGCGAGTTGATAGAGGTCAGCATCTCGGGGGGTTGTCTAACAACTGGTGCATGCTTTTGACAGCGATCACACTTCTTCACATATTCTTTGGCATCAGCCATCATTTCTGGCCAATAGAAGCCTAAACGGGTTATCTTATGAGCCAAGGCCCTGCCCCCCAAGTGCTGCCCACAAATACCTTCATGTACTTCCTCAAGAGCCAAGCGTGCCTCGTCGGGCCTGAGACACCTCGAGTAAGGAACCACGAAAGATCTCTTATACAGAATTCCATCTATCAAGGAGTACCTTAGTGCTCAAATAGTTAACTTCCGTGCCTCAGTTGTATCACTTGGCAACCAACCGGTCTGAATGTGAGCCTTGATGGGATCAATCCATGACGTCCCCAAGCCTATGGGAGCCACAAGCTTAACATCTATGCTCCGTGTCTTCAAAACACGGAAGTACACACTTCCTGAACTTTCTTCAATCTCAGACGAAGCGAACTTTGATAGCGCATCTGCTTTAGCATTTTCTTCCCTTGGAATGTGTTCAACATGGCATTCATTAAATTGGGTCATCACAGCCCTTACTAGGCGAATATACTTAGCCATCGTATCATCCCTTACCTCAAATTCTCCCTTTACCTAGGATATGATCAGTTTCGAGTCTCCACGGACCTTTAAGTTTTTGACTCTAAGTGTCCCAGCTAGACCAAGGCCAGCAATCAGGGCTTCATACTCTGCTTCATTGTTTGTGGTTGGGAAGTCTAGCTTCATAGCATACTCAATTAGGAATCCATCAGGGCTTTGCAAAACCAACCCTGCTCCACTGGAATTTGTTTTTGATGCTCCATCAAAATAGAGAACCCAATATTCTTTCTCCTTGTCCCCATTGTCGACTCCCTTGTCTTGAGGTATGGTATCTTCCTGCCCCCCGACTTCTTGGTTGGGTATGATACATTCCACCACGAAGTCAGCTAGTTCCTGGGCTTTTATGGCCGTACGTGGCTTATACTTGAGATCGAACTCTCCCAACTCTATTGCCCACTTAATCAGTCTCCCACTTGCCTTAGGACTGTGAATGATGTTTCTCAGCGGCTGATTTGTTAGCACTTCAATCTGGTGAGCTTGAAAATAAGGACGCAGCTTTCTTGAAGCCATTACCAAGGCTAAAGCGAATTTCTCAATAGTTGAATAATTTAACTCTGCACCATGCAAGATTTTGCTGACATAGTATACGGGTTTCTGGACTTTCAGTTCCTCCTTAACCAACACCGCGCTCAAGGCGCTTTCTGAAACAGCCAAGTACAAGAATAAAACTTCACTTAGAACTGGCTTGGCCAACAATGGGGCCTGGCCCATATACTTCTTTAACTCTTCAAATGCCTTCTGATTTTCCTCACTCCATACAAAGTCTTTAATGTTCTTTAATGACTTGAAGAATGACAAGCACTTGTCTCCTGACTTGGAGATGAATCGTCCTAGCGCAGCAACCCTTCCTGTGAGTTTCTGAACATCCTTGACAGTTTTTGGGGGTTCCATGTCCAGGATTGCCTTTATTTTATCGGGGTTAGCCTCAATTCCCCTCTTTGAGACCATCAATCCCAAGAATTTTCCAGATCCTACTCCGAAAGCACACTTCGTAGGATTCAACATCATATTGTGGTACCTCAGGACCTCAAAAGCTTCCCTCAAATGGGTTATATGATCAGTCTTTACTAGACTCTTGACTAGCATGTCATCAACATAGACTTCCATAGGCTTCCCAATAAGATCCTTAAAAATTTTATTCACCAACCTCTGATAGGTGGTTCCTGCATTCTTGAGACCAAACGCCATAACAAGATAACAATAAACACCAAAGTCAGTGATAAATGATACCTTTGGAATGTCATTCTTATGCATTTTGATCTGATTGTATCCGCTAAATCCATCCATGAAACTCAGCATCTCATGCCCAGCAGTGGCATCAATCAAAGTATCAATTCTCGGCAACGGAAAACAGTCTTTGGGGCATGCATCATTCAGATCAGTGAAGTCTATACACATCCTCCACTTTCCATTAGCCTTCTTCACCATTACAGGGTTGGCTAGCCACTCCGGAAATTGGATCTCCTCAATGAAACCAGCTTCTAAGAGCTTTTCTACTTCCTGTTTTATAGCCTCTTGTCTTTCCGGGGCAAAATTTCTTTTCTTTTGTTTCACTGTCTTCCGGCTTGGATCCATGTTTAGCTTGTGAGTAATTAACTCCGGGTCTATGCCTGGCATATCAGCTGCTGACCATGCAAACACATCACTATTTTCTTGTAAAAATTTCACTAACTTCCCTCTAAGAGGCTCCTCTAATGTGGCTCCAATGAAAGTCATCCTCTCAGGATTCTCGGGGTCTAAAGGAACCGAAACCAATTCTTCTGCTGGCCTTCCTCTATTCTCATCATTTTCTCGAACATCCATATCTTCAATAGGAAGAACCTGCCCCCCGACTCCATCTGCCCTCAAAGAGGCTACATAACAGCTTCTAGCCATTTTTTGATCTCCTCTCTCTTCTCCAATCCCGTTTCGGGTGGGAAACTTCATGACTGAATGGTAGGAAGAGGGGACTGCCTTGAAGGCATGTATCCCTGTTCTCCCCATGATAGCATTATAAGTTGAACTAGCCTTTACCACCACGAAATCCAGCATCTGCGTTGCTTGCCTTGGCTCCGTACCTATGGTGGTTGGCAATTTAATTATCCCTTCCACAGGACATTCTACTCCAGCAAATCCATATATCGGCATGTCGGTTGGTGTCAACTGGGAGTCGTTATACCCCATCCTTAGAAAGGTGTCGTGGAGCAAGATATCCATAGAAGCACCATTATCCACAAGGACCCTCTTAACCGGGCTATTTCCTATTACCGGTGTTATGACCAGCGGGTCGTCATGGGGAAACTTCACACCCTCTAGGTCAGAATCATCAAAAGCCAATGTTACTTCTGTCCTGGCCCTCTTCGGGGCTTCTCCAACAATATGCATAACCTCTCTAGTATATGCCTTTCTGGAATTTTTGGACAATCCAGCAGCAGTTGGACCTCCAAAGATCGTGTTTATCACAGGCCCTCGAGGTCTCGGCCCTCCATAAATGGTGTTTATAACTGGTCCTCTAGGTTGGGGATTCCGCCCCTGATCATCTTGGTCCCTCCTACGATCTTCAAAGTTCTTCCTTCCATTATTATTTCTGTCTCCTCCATCTCCAGTATACTTGTTCAATCTTCCTTTTCGAATCAAAAACTCAATTTCATCTTTCAACTGCCTACACTCATCGGTGTCATGGTCAACATCTTTGTGAAACATGCAATACTTGCCCTTATCTAGCTTGGCGGGATCAGCCTTCAAGGGCTTAGGCCAGCGAATATCTCTGTCTTTCTCAATCTCCATCAAAATCCGACTTCTGGGAGCATTCAGCTTAGCGTATTCAGTGAACTTTTGCCCAGGTCCTCCCTTCTTGGGGGTTGAATCAGGGTTTTGTTCGGTTCTAGGATATTTGTCCTTAGCGACATACTCCAAATCAGTTTTTCGTTTCTTGCCTCCAGTGGGCTCATTACTTACTACGGTCTTCCTCATGCTTTCTTCAACCTTGATATACTTTCCTGCTCTCTCTTGGAGTTGCAACATGTTTTTTGGGGGACGTTTGGCCAAGGACATCTTGAAAAACTCATCCCTAGTTCCTTGTTGCAGTGCTATCATGGCTACCTTATCATCAAGGTCTGGGAGTTTTAAAGCCTCCTTTGTAAAACGATTCAGGTAGTCTCTCAAAGATTCATTTGCTCCTTGCACAATACTCATGAGAGATGCTGAACTTTTCTCATGGACTCTCCCACTGATGAACTGCTTAATGAAAGCCTGACTTAACTCCCGGAACGATCCTATAGAGTTTGGGGGCAAGCGACTATACCATCTTTGAGCCATACCCGACAGGGTTTGAGGGAAGGCCCGACACTTTATAGCATCATTCACGGGTTGCAGCAGCAGTGCATTAGAGAATGTCCTAACATGATTTGCGGGGTCTCCCGTGCCATCATAGGCTTTGATAGTGGGCATCTTGAATTTCCTTGAGATATGGGCATTCATTATCTCTTCTGTGAAGGGTGGAGTTGGATCGTCAGGATCTCCAAGGGGAAGGAGATTGCTTGGATCAGTTCTTGGGACAGCAGCCCTTCTTCTTACCGGACCATCCAGGTCTATGATAGGAGGAGGATTTTTCCCCCTAGGAGGTATGTGGGGTCTGGTGGCCTGGTGAGCCTCCAAATCACGCCTCAGCCTTTGGATTTCAGCCTCATGAGCCCTGATCCTTTCCTGCACTACTTGGGGATTCGCCCCTGGGGTGCTTTGGGGGCGTTGCCTTCCATCGGCCATTGGCTCTTTTCCAGGACGCCTCCTTCTCGGGGCCACTTCATCATCCGAAGATTCGGAGTCTCTCTCAGTGTATGGACCAGAAAATTCCCGATCCTCAGGGATAGGACCCAAACCTCGTATATAGGGGGGCGACCGCCCTCGTGCTTCGCTTCGCCCAGCATATCCGCTTCCTCCAACCTCAGGGTGAAGGGGCATCCCATAAGGGGGGTTAGTAGTAACAATAGTTGAATATTCATACCCAACAGGTCGAGAATTTACAGGTATATGTATTTGTTGAACTTGAGGATTCGTACCTTGAATAGGGGGAGTTGTCCCTTGTAGCTGGGGTTGAGTTGCCCCTGTCTGGGCTTCCTCCTGAGTAGATGCATAAGTTGAATGGGGAGGAACCTTCACGGTTGATGAAATCACCTGGGTTGTCTCTGATGGTGTTCCTTCCTCTATAGCTCCAATTGTTCTCCGTGTTCTCGCCATGGTTGTTGTTGTTTTCCCACAGACGGCGCCAAATGTTATGGATAAAAAGCTAAGGTTATTATTTGCTGTATTTATTACTAAGATTCGGGAGCTCAAGGCCTTTAATGGCTGCTCTCGTGTTTCGTGACTCAATCTGCCTTTACGAGATGCCTACGTATCTCTGTGAATTAGAGAATCAAGCCAAAAAATGTAGTTCTGATTTGTGGGGTGAGGCCCCTTATATAGATGTGGGAGTCCTTGAATTGGACTTGGTATAGGAGACTTGGTGGACTAGCCTCTGAATTAGGATAGACTTAGGAGTCCTAGGAAGTAGGAAGCTGATTGCTTATCCTTTTAGGTCCCCTTGAGGCTAATCTATAAGGATTTATATCCTTATCGGGACTCTTCTCAATAGCTGATTTTTCCCTTATTAATTAATTACGAAATTAATTAATAATCAGGGCTTTTGGGCCTTTTTTATTCCACCAGGCCTGATCTGGTCCATCAGGCTTAACCTTTCTGGTCTGAATATTATACATCTTATTATTGGGCCTAGCAGCCCATTGATTATAAAATCAGGACTTATTTATCCCTATCAATATCTTATAAATATTTTATATGAACTTTTAATATTGAATTAAATTAATTTATTTTTTTGTAAAAATTATAAAATGGCACCTCTAACTCTATTTAGTTGCTAAAACTTATTTTATTAATTTTTTTTATTTTGGTTGTTATATTATTTTTTGCTTAAAAATTCATATTTTTCTAATTTTAATATTATTATATCTATACATATTCACTTAATAAATTTATTATACCATATACAAATAAATTTTTATTTTTGTACTTTACGCCAATTATGTATAGGATATAATACAATATTAAGATAATGATAGAAAATAGTAGAATTTATGAATTATCATAAATAAGTTGATAATATTATTTTCATTAGTATTGATTTGTATTTATTTACTTTACTTGCTTTACTCATGAAATTTATATTTCTTGTAATTTTTAATTTACTAAAATTTTATATTGTTGACTCTATAAATTTTCAAATGATGAGTATTGTAAATTTTAATTTAGTTTGTCTACTTTTTTATTAAAAAAAATTAAAATAAAAAAAAATTGGGTGAATTTTGGTGTGACTTTTTTTTTTACAGGTTAATGTTTATTGTGATTTTTGTATTTCTTTTTTTTAGGCTGATAAGTATTAGGATTTTTTTGCAAATCTGGTACATATATGATTTTTGGCGGTGTTTATTTTTTGGTGTTTTTTTGTTTGTTTCTTTTCTCAGTTGATAAGTATTAGAAATTTACAATGTTAACCTTGACAACCATATCATCATACCGTACTACCTACATACCGTACTACCTAAACTCCCTTACTCCAATTATATACAGGATATAATATAATATAATTTGCAATAAAATACTGATAGGGATAAATAAATTATGATTGTATTATTAAATACTGCATTAATTGTACAATTTGTGGGCTGCTAGACCCAATAAAAAGATATATGGTACTCAGACCAGAAAGGTTAAGCCTGATGGACCAGATCAGGCCTGATGGAATAAAAAAGGCCCAAAAGCCCTGATTATTAATTAATTTCGTAATTAATTAATAAGGGACAAATCAGATGTTGAAAAGAGTCCCGATAAGGATATAAATCCTTGGAGATTAGCCTCAAGGGGACCTAAAAGGATAAGGAATCAGTTTCCTACTATCTAGGACTCCAAAGTCCATTCTAATTATGAGACTTGCCCAGCAAGTCTCCTATACCAAGTCCAATTCAAGGACTCCCAACATCTATATAAGGGGTCTCACCCCCACCAATCAGAACTACGTTTTTTGGCTTGATTCTCTAATTCACAGAGATACGTAGGCATCTCGTAAAGGCAGAGTTAAGCTACGAAACACGAGAGCAGCCATTAAAGGCCTTGAGCTCCCGAATCTTAGTAATAAATACAGCAAATAATAACCTTAGCTTTTTATCCATAACATTTGGCGCCGTCTGTGGGAAGGCAACAACAACCATGGCGAGAACACGGAGAACAACCAGCACTCTGGAGGAGGGAACACCATCAGGGACAACCCAGGTGATTTCATCAACCGTGGAGGTTCCTCCCCATTCAACTTATGCATCTACTCAGGGGGAAGCCCAGACAGGGGCAACTCATCCTCAGCCACAAGGGACAACTCCCCCGATTATTCAAGGTACGAATCCTCAAGTTCAACAAATACATATACCTGTGAATTCTCGACCCGTCGGGTATGAATATTCAACTATTGTTACTACTAACCCCCCTTATGGGATGCCCCTTTACCCTGAGGTTGGAGGAAGTGGATATGCTGGGCGAAGCGAAGCACGAGGGCGGTTGCCCCCCTATATACGAGGTTTGGATCCTATCCCTGAGGATCGGGAATTTTCTGGTCCATACACTGAGAGAGACTCCGAATCTTCGGATGATGAAGTGGCCCCGAGAAGGAGGCGTCCTGGAAAAGAGCCAATGGCCGATGGAAGGCAACGCCCCCAAAGCACCCCAGGGGCGAATCCCCAAGAAGTGCAGGAAAAGATCAGGGCTCATGAGGCTGAAATCCAAAGGCTGAGACGTGATTTGGAGGCTCACCAAGCCACCAGATCCCACATACCTCCTAGGGGGAGAAATCCTCCTCCTATCATAGACCTGGATGGTCCGGTAAGAAGAAGGGCTGCTGTCCCAAGAACTGATCCAAGCAATCTCCTTCCCCTTGGAGATCCTGATGATCCAACTCCACCCTTCACAGAAGAGATAATGAATGCCCATATCTCAAGGAAATTCAAGATGCCCACTATCAAAGCCTATGATGGCACGGGAGACCCCGCTAATCATGTTAGGACATTCTCTAATGCACTGCTGCTGCAACCCGTGAACGATGCTATAAAATGTCGGGCCTTTCCTCAAACCCTGTCGGGTATGGCTCAAAGATGGTACAGTCGCCTACCCCCAAATTCTATTGGATCATTCAGAGAATTAAGTCAGGCTTTTATTAAGCAATTCATCAGTGGAAGAGTCCATGAGAAAAGTTCAGCATCTCTTATGAGTCTTGTGCAGGGAGCTAAAGAATCCTTAAGAGATTACTTGAATCGTTTTACAAAGGAGGCTTTAAAAGTCCCAGACCTTGATGATAAGGTAGCCATGATAGCACTGCAACAAGGAACTAGGGATGAGTTTTTCAAGATGTCTTTGGCCAAACGACCCCCTGAGAGCATGTTGCAGCTCCAAGAGAGGGCAGGGAAGTATATCAAGGTTGAAGAAAGTATGAGGAAGACCGTAGTAAGTAATGAGCCCACTGGAGGCAAGAAACGAAAAACTGATTTGGAGTATATCGCTAAGGATAAATATCCTAGAACTGAACAAAACCCTGATTCAACCCCCAAGAAGGGAGGACCTGGGCAAAAGTTCACTGAATACGCTAAGCTGAATGCTCCCAGAAGTCAGATTTTGATGGAGATTGAGAAAGACAGAGATATTCGCTGGCCTAAGCCCTTGAAGGCTGATCCCGCCAAGCTAGATAAGGGCAAGTATTGCAGGTTTCACAAAGATGTTGGCCATGATACCGATGAGTGTAGGCAGTTGAAAGATGAAATTGAGTTTTTGATTCGAAAAGGAAGATTGAACAAGTATACTGGAGATGGAGGAGACAGAAATAGTAATGGAAGGAAAAACTTTGAAGATCGTAGGAGGGACCAAGATGATCAGGGGCGGAATCCCCAACCTAGAGGACCAGTTATAAACACCATTTATGGAGGGCCGAGACCTCGAGGGCCTGTGATAAACACGATCTTTGGAGGTCCAACTGCTGCTGGATTGTCCAAAAATTCCAGAAAGGCATATACTAGAGAGGTTATGCATATTGTTGGAGAAGCCCCGAAGAGGGCCAGGACAGAAGTAACATTGGCTTTTGATGATTCCGACCTTGAGGGTGTGAAGTTTCCCCATGACGACCCGCTGGTCATAACGCCGATAATAGGAAATAGCCCGGTTAAGAGGGTCCTTGTGGATAATGGTGCTTCTGTGGATATCTTGCTCCACGACACCTTTCTAAGGATGGGGTATAACGACTCCCAGTTGACACCAACCGACATGCCGATATATGGATTTGCTGGAGTAGAATGTCCTGTGGAAGGGATAATTAAATTGCCAACCACCATAGGTACGGAGCCAAGGCAAGCAACGCAGATGCTGGATTTTGTGGTAGTAAAGGCTAGTTCAACTTATAATGCTATCATGGGGAGAACAGGGATACATGCCTTCAAGGCAGTCCCCTCTTCCTACCATTCAGTCATGAAGTTTCCCACCCGAAACGGGATTGGAGAAGAGAAAGGAGATCAAAAAATGGCTAGAAGCTGTTATGTGGCCTCTTTGAGGGCAGATGGAGTCGGGGGGCAGGTTCTTCCTATTGAAGATATGGATGTTCGAGAAAATGATGAGAATAGAGGAAGGCCAGCAGAAGAATTGGTTTCGGTTCCTTTAGATCCCAAGAATCCTGAGAGGATGACTTTCATTGGAGCCACATTAGAGGAGCCCCTTAGAGGGAAGTTAGTAAAATTTTTGCAAGAAAATAGTGATGTGTTTGCATGGTCAGCAGCTGATATGCCAGGCATAGACCCGGAGTTAATTACTCACAAGCTAAACGTGGATCCAAGCCGGAAGACAGTGAAACAAAAGAAAAGAAATTTTGCCCCGGAAAGACAAGAGGCTATAAAGCAGGAAGTGGAAAAGCTCTTAGAGGCTGGTTTCATTGAGGAAATTCAATTTCCGGAGTGGTTAGCAAACCCTGTAATGGTGAAGAAGGCTAATGGAAAGTGGAGGATGTGTATAGACTTCACCGATCTGAATGATGCATGCCCCAAAGACTGTTTTCCGCTGCCTAGAATTGATACTTTGATTGATGCTACCGCTGGACATGAGATGCTGAGTTTCATGGATGGGTTTAGCGGATACAACCAGATCAAAATGCATAAGGATGACATTCCAAAGGTATCATTTATCACTGACTTTGGTGTTTATTGTTATCTTGTTATGGCGTTTGGTCTCAAGAATGCAGGAGCCACCTATCAAAGGTTGGTGAATAGAATTTTTAAGGATCTTATTGGTAAGACTATGGAAGTCTATGTTGATGACATGTTAGTCAAGAGTCTAGTAAAGACTGATCATATAGCCCATTTAAGGGAAGCTTTTGAGGTCCTGAGGTACCACAAGATGATGTTGAACCCGACGAAGTGTGCTTTCGGCGTAGGATCTGGAAAGTTCTTGGGATTGATGGTCTCGAAGAGGGGAATTGAGGCAAATCCCGATAAAATAAAGGCGATCCTGGACATGGAACCCCCCAAAACTGTCAAGGATGTTCAGAAGCTCACAGGAAGGGTTGCTGCGTTAGGACGATTCATCTCCAAGTCAGGAGACAAGTGCTTGTCATTTTTCAAGTCACTGAAGAACATCAAAGACTTTGTATGGAATGAGGAAAATCAGAAGGCATTTGAAGAGTTAAAGAAGTATATGGGCCAGGCCCCGTTGTTGGCCAAGCCAGTTCTGAATAAAGTTTTATTTTTGTACTTGGCTGTTTCAGAGAGCGCCTTGAGCGCCGTGTTGGTTAAGGAGGAACTGAAAGTCCAGAAACCCGTATACTATGTCAGCAAAATTTTGCATGGTGCTGAGTTGAATTATTCAGCCATTGAGAAATTCGCTTTAGCCTTGGTAATGGCTTCAAGAAAGCTGCGTCCTTATTTTCAAGCTCACCAAATTGAAGTGCTAACAAATCAGCCACTGAGAAATATCATTCACAGTCCCAAGGCAAGTGGGAGACTGATTAAGTGGGCAATAGAGTTGGGAGAGTTCGATCTCAAGTATAAGCCACGTACGGCCATAAAAGCCCAGACACTAGCTGACTTCCTGGTGGAATGTACCATACCCAACCAAGAAGTCGGGGGGCAGGAAGATACCATACCTCAAGACAAGGGAGTCGACAATGGGGACAAGGAGAAAGAATATTGGGTTCTCTATTTTGATGGAGCATCAAAAACAAATTCCAGTGGAGCAGGGTTGGTTTTGCAAAGCCCTGATGGATTCTTAATTGAGTATGCCATGAAGCTAGACTTCCCAACAACAAACAATGAGGCAGAGTATGAAGCCCTGATTGCTGGCCTTGGTCTAGCTGGGACACTTAGAGTCAAAAACTTAAAGGTCCGTGGAGACTCGAAGCTGATCATATCCCAGGTAAAGGGAGAATTTGAGGCAAGGGATGATACGATGGCTAAGTATGTTCGCCTAGTAAGGGCTGTGATGACCCAATTTAATGAATGCCATGTTGAACACATTCCAAGGGAAGAAAATGCTAAAGCAGATGCGCTATCAAAGTTTGCTTCATCTGAGATTGAAGAAAGTTCAGGAAGTGTGTACTTCCGTGTTTTGAAGACACGAAGCATAGATGTTAAGCTTGTGGCTCCCGTAGGCTTGGGGACGTCATGGATTGATCCCATCAAGGCTCACATTCAGACCGGTTGGTTGCCAAGCGATGCAATTGAGGCACGGAAGTTAACTGTTCGAGCACTAAGGTACTCTTTGATAGATGGGATTCTATATAAAAGATCTTTCGTGGTTCCTTACCTGAGGTGTCTCAGGCCCGATGAGGCACGCTTGGCTCTTGAAGAAGTGCATGAAGGTATTTGTGGACAACACCTGGGGGGCAGGGCCTTGGCTCATAAAATAACCCGTTTAGGCTTCTATTGGCCAGAAATGATGGCTGATGCCAAAGGATATGTGAAGAAGTGTGATCGCTGTCAGAAGCATGCACCAGTTGTTAGACAACCCCCCGAGATGCTGACCTCTATCAACTCGCCTATTCCCTTTGCCATGTGGGGGATGGATATTCTAGGGCCTTTTCCTATGGCCACGACACAAAGGAAATTTCTGATTGTAGCCATTGATTATTTCACCAAGTGGATCGAAGCCAAACCCTTGGCCAAAATCACAACTAAGCAGGTTGCACAATTCCTGTGGGAAAACATTATGTGCCGATATGGAATTCCCCGTATCCTCGTCACTGACAATGGAACACAATTCAACAATGAGGAATTCAAGAAGTATTGTGAAGAAAATGAAATTGAGTTACGATTCACCTCTGTGGCTCACCCGCAAGCCAATGGGCAAGCAGAGGTAGCAAATCGGATAATCCTGGATGGACTAAAAAAGAGGATCGAGAAGTCAAGAAATAATTGGGTGGATGAGATACTTCCAATATTATGGGCCTATAGGACTACCTGTAGAGTCACGACAGGAGCAACTCCTTTCATGTTGGCATATGGGGCAGAAGCAGTAGTTCCCGTGGAGATATCGCATTCCTCTCCAAGGATTCAGACTTTCAATGCTGTAGAAAATGAGGAAGGGCAGAGGTTAGCCCTGGATCTAATTGATGAAGTGCGAGATGAGGCACATGCAAAGATAGTAGAATATCAGAAAAAGGCTTCATTCTATTACAACCTAAGGGTTAAAGAGAGATTTTTTAAACAAGGAGATCTAGTCTTGAGAAAAATAGAGGCTTCTGGTGTTGGACAGAAAGGAAAGCTTGCCCCAAATTGGGAAGGGCCGTACAGAGTCAAGAGCGTTCAGGGTAGAGGAACCTGCAAGCTGGAAACTATGGAAGGTTTTGAAGTCCCGAGGACCTGGCACGCACAAAACCTGAAGGTTTACTATGTGTAAGATAGGAGAAGTACGATTCTCACTTGTCATTGACAAGTAGGTTTAAAAGCACCTTGAAGCTTTGCTTGCATAGGATTTTATATTCCAGTAGAATTTACATTGTCTAGTTATTGTTGATTAGGGTCGAACCCATGCTATGTAAGGTTTTGGAAAACCAGACTTCATATTAAAGAGTTTGAAATTATTTCTATCTAAGGATGTTTAAGGTTCAAATGCATATTAAGATTGTAAAGATAAAACAGAAAAAGGCAAGAAAAGCAACATATAGAATACAAGCCCCGAAGGGTAATAAGTTCTGAATGCGATTAAGTCAATACATAGAAAGCCACAATGGGCCAAACAAGAAAAACAAAATACTCAAAGATCCTTGAAGAAGTCATCATCGATGTTTCCTTCATTGGCAGCAGAAGAAGGAACTGGAACATGATCAGCACCTCGAGGAGAAACAGCTTCTGCCTCAGCAGAAGAAGCAAGAATAGGAGAAAGAGGGATGTCATCAAGAAGAGGCTCTTTCCCAGGAATATCAGGGACTGGATAGGCAGTAAGAGTCACCTCCGGAATCTTCTTCTCAATCTCCTCTACTATCTGCTCCCAACAGCTAGAAAAGGTCTCCGGGAAGTTAGCATCGTACTCAGCATTTAGGACATCCTGAAAGTCCTGAGATGCCTTATACTCAGCTATCACCTCAGCTCGGGCCCTTTGAGCATCCAGCTCCAGCTTACGAACTTTCTCCTTCTCGTCCGCCAGCTCCTTCTCTACCTCACGAAAACGAGTGAAGTTGGCCTCGGAAGCCTTGAGGTACCTATCCCTGTCCCTCTCAGCAATAGTTAGGCTGGTCCTCACATCCTTCAAATTGTGAAGGGCAGCCTGGAGATAGGTATTCATCTGCATGAACATGTAGTAAGTAAGTAATAATAAGCAAAAAAAAAAAACAGTTAAAAAAGGAAGAGGCTTACAGAAGCCACGGCCTGAGCACCCAGACGTTCAATCTGTAGGTCATCAGAAGACTCGACGATCTCAGCACTGTCACGAGGCGTGATCACACTCTGAGACCAAACGGCGGCAGCCTCGGAACTCCCTACCACCGTGTCCCTCCTCTGAAGGCCCCAAGTGACGGTGAAGGGAGAGTTATCTTCATCAAGGCTAGGAGGCCTCTGGGATAAAAAAGTAGGGACGGCCTCCTGAACCGTGACTGAAGGGCCGTCACCAATCCTAACCCGCTTGTCGCGGTGGCTCTCAACAGCAGAGCCCTTGGCGGCACGGGCCTCCCGCTTCTTGAAGATCGTGTCCAAAGCGGCCCTAGCTGCAGGCAAATACGAGCACATAAGAAAAAGGACAAATAGAGAATGGAGGAAATGGAACAAAAAGGGGAAAGAAATACCCTCGGGACCAAGGTCACTTAGACCTACACCTTGCAAATTACCCTCTGAAAGGATGAGAGCGCAATGGTGCAAGTTATCAGCAGTAATGGCCTTGATGGCCGCATCCTCATCTATCCCCAATTTTAGGTCTCTTAAAGACCCGTCTATACTTTTTGAGAAGTTGGGCCTGAAAAAATGGTCCCAACCCTCCTCGGAATCCAGAAATATATAAAACCACTCACTTTTCCATGTTGGATACGAGTCGGGATTGGTGCCAGAAATAAAGCAGGAACGAGCCAAGGATCTATGAACTATTTTGACCCATCCTTGGTCCTCAGAAGCATTTACAAATTTAAATAAATAACGAAAGACACAAACATTTGGCTCAAAACCGTGTTTACGAGATTGGGCCATATAACAGTGAATAAAACGCCAAGAGTTGGGTGTGAGTTGGGTCGGACAGACTCGGGCCTCAGCCAAAAGGCGAAAAACAAAAGGATGAGGAGGTAGGCGAAAACCAGCATAGAAGGTTTCCTTATAGACCCGAATGGCCCCAGGTTTTGGGTAGCAGGCCCTATCATTTGGGCCTGGAGCCTCGGCCCTATAAGGGTGGGAAATGCCAAAAAGGCGGGCTATGGTACCTACTTGATCTGGACCAAATCTAGAAGGATAATTATATGCATCTAAGTGTAACATGTTAGGAAAGGCTTGCCCAAATTCGGTTAAAAGATCCCTAAGAGAAATAACTGAGGAATGTACAAGAGATTTTTTACCTCGGCTGGCCCTAGAGGGACGGGCAACAACTTGGGGGACATGGGAGTGAGATGAATCGGAATCCGCCATGGATGAAGACAAAAACCCAGGAAGCTCTTGAAAGTAAGTAAAGAAGATGAAGATTCAAACGGAATCTTCAAAATAAGCCCAGAAAAGCGGCGGAGTAGAAAGCCGGAAATCGCTTGGAGGTGGCGATTCTTGAGAGACTAATTGCAGAGTTGAAATTTAGAAATTTTTGTGAAAGTGAAGTGTGAGAAATGAACTCACACTCCACCTCTTATATAGAGGAGCTCAAAGATGCACAAACGGGCCTGGGCCTAAGAAAAAGGCGGGAAGCCCATAAGATTTGAATTTTGAAAAGATTTAAAATCAAAGTTCAATGAATGAATCAAGGCTCGAACAGCCTCAACAACGCTCAGGATACATCGTCCCTAGCCGTTGTTAGAAGTGTGGCTCCTAGGCGTGGATCAACAACGCCCAGGAAGCATCTGTATTCAACAACGCTCAGGATACATCGTCCCTAGACGTTGTTAGAAGTGTGGCTCCTAGGCGTGGATCAACAACGCCCAGGAAGCATCTGTATTCAACAACGCTCAGGATACATCGTCCCTAGCCGTTGTTAGAAGTGTGGCTCCTAGGCGTGGATCAACAACGCCCAGGAAGCATCTGTATTCAACAACGCTCAGGATACATCGTCCCTAGCCGTTGTTAGAAGTGTGGCTCCTAGGCGTGGTACAACAACGCCCAGGAAGCATCTGTACTCAACAACGCCCAGGACGCCAGTTTCCTAGACGTTGTTAGAAAACTGTCTCCTAAGCGTGGGTGCACAACGTCTAGGATCTATGAAAGCATCTGTATTCAACAACGCCCAGGACGCAAGTTTCCTAGACGTTGTTAGAAAACTGTCTCCTAGGCGTGGGTGCACAACGTCTAGGATCTATGAAAGCATCTGTCTTCAACAACGCCCAGGAAGCAAGTTTCCTAGACGTTGTTAGGAAACCGTCTCCTAGGCGTGGATCAACAACGCCCAGGAAGCATCAGCCTCCAACAACGCCCAGGACGCAAGTTTTCCTAGACGTTGTTAGGAAACTGTCTCCTAGGCGTGGATCAACAACGCCTAGGATGTATTGAGCAACAAAAATTCTGTTTTTCTGATTATTTAAAAAAATAAGAAAATTCCTTAAATATTTTCTGAAAAATGTTAATATTTCCAGAAAATTAGGGAAAAATCCCAGAAAATTAGGGAAAAATCCCAGAAAATTAGGGAAAATCCCAGGAAATTAGGGAAAATCCCAGAAATTGGGAAAATCCCAGAAAATTAGGGAAAAATCCCAGAAAATTAGGGAAAATCCCAGAAAATTAGGGAAAAATCCCAGAAAATTAGGGAAAATCCCAGAAAATTAGGGAAAATCCCAGAAATTAGGGAAAATCCCAGAAAATTAGGGAAAAATCCCAGAAAATTAGGGAAAATCCAAGAAATTAGGGAAAATCCCAGAAAATTAGGGAAAATCCCAGAAATTAGGGAAAATCCCAGAAAATTAGGGAAAATCCCAGAAAATTAGGGAAAAATTCCTGGAAATTAAGATAATTCCTGAATAAAAGGGAAAATTCATTGTAAATGTGTAGGTCGCTCCACACTTTACGGAAAAATGAAACCTTGTAAGGGAACGAATAGACTTAACTTCTGCGAAACCTAATCGATGTTTCCCAAAAGTTGGGGGGCAAATGATAGGGATAAATAAATTATGATTGTATTATTAAATACTGCATTAATTGTACAATTTGTGGGCTGCTAGACCCAATAAAAAGATATATGGTACTCAGACCAGAAAGGTTAAGCCTGATGGACCAGATCAGGCCTGATGGAATAAAAAAGGCCCAAAAGCCCTGATTATTAATTAATTTCGTAATTAATTAATAAGGGACAAATCAGATGTTGAAAAGAGTCCCGATAAGGATATAAATCCTTGGAGATTAGCCTCAAGGGGACCTAAAAGGATAAGGAATCAGTTTCCTACTATCTAGGACTCCAAAGTCCATTCTAATTATGAGACTTGCCCAGCAAGTCTCCTATACCAAGTCCAATTCAAGGACTCCCAACATCTATATAAGGGGTCTCACCCCCACCAATCAGAACTACGTTTTTTGGCTTGATTCTCTAATTCACAGAGATACGTAGGCATCTCGTAAAGGCAGAGTTAAGCTACGAAACACGAGAGCAGCCATTAAAGGCCTTGAGCTCCCGAATCTTAGTAATAAATACAGCAAATAATAACCTTAGCTTTTTATCCATAACAAATACCGTTTCTTAATTCATATTAGGTTAACTTTAAACAAACAATGCATGCGACAAGATTTCCATACAAAATTGTAAAAACAAAAAGCAAAAATTAAAGAAAAGAAAAAGAAATAAACATATGAAGTCCGTGTCATAGCTGCTGATAATAACAACAAATACTCAGCTCTCCACCACCTCCCTCTCCTTCCCGTCCACTAGACCACAGCTCACATATTTTTATTACCAAGCATCCATTTTCATCGATAGGTAACATGTTCGATCTCGTTTAAGTCCGATGAGGTTCTAGCCTAGTAGCGAAGATACGACAGTTAACATGTTCGATCTTGTTCATAACTTGTACCGTTTTTATGGATTAGTAGCGAAACTATAATAGGTAACATGTTCGAACTCGTTTATAATTTGTACCGTTTTTATGGATTAGTAGCATGTAGGAAACATGTATACGTAGGACGGATCCATGAATTATATTCCGGGGGACACCGACCATATTTTGTGAATACACCCTTATATTTTTGAATTTTCCGGACACTTTCATATATTTTCAAAAAATTTAATGATAAAAAAAGGTAAAATTTTGTTTTAGGGGGACAGGTGTCCCCAGTGGCCCTTACTGAATCCGCCCCTGTACGTATGTGTGATGTTTATCCATTAAGTGATGTCCTTTTTTATTACTTTCCCCTTTAAATTGTCTGCAATTCATGAACTTTCTATATTTAGCAAGCTGGATTGTAATGTAATGAATGAGTTTAATGTTATTTTCATCTGCCTTGCCTAGGTGTGTGGTTTTTTAGTTTATTAAATATGCTTACTCTGTTTCAACCATTTAACTTAAATTTCATTTGTAATTTAAGAAATTTCAAGATGATGCTGTTCTTGAAATAAGTGCAAGGGTGTTTGGTGATTCCGCCAGGCTCGAGTTTTGTCCAGATTGTTAATATCAAGGTAATACTGTCTCCAGTCCAGCATATGCAGATACTAAATTACTCCAATAGATGTATGATTGAACTTTTGGTTGTTTTGTACATGTGTTGCTTAGTTACTATGTTACTCGGACTCGACTAGAAGTATCCGACATGGACACGTGTCCAAGTATCAGACTCGGTAACATTTGGAAAATATACATGTTTTTTTACCTAAAATAAGTGTCTAAGTCCGAGTGTTCATGTCCGAGTGTCGAGTGTCCGACACGGGTACTAAGAGGTAAAATGAAGACTCCGATTAACATAGCTTAGTTACGATGTATCGGAATCCAGATGAGGCTGTTTAATTCAAGTCTGCAATTCATAGTGGCACTGAATCAATTATATTAAGCTTCTTTATTTCAATGCATAGCCTAATTTTGTATATGATTGCAGATTGGGGTTATTTAGTTAGTACTTTATAGTTTATACTGAAATTCTTGATCATGTTCATGAAATTTCAAAAAAAATAGAATCCGTAAGTAAGCCGAGAAAGGGGATGGAACCTGTCAAGTTTAAGCTGTGTATGAACCTGTCAAGTTTAAGCTATGTATGAACTTATTCTAAAACTAAATGATTACTTTGAAAAAAAAGAAAAAGAGTAAATGATTTGCAAAAGGAAAGGTAAGGACTGTTGGTACAGTGAAACCTCGATGAAGTAATAATCGATAAAGTAATAACCTCGCTAAAATAATATTTTTCTCTAGTGCCAACATAACAGACACAGTGTATCTTTACTCCCGATAAAGTAAATAAACTCGTTAAAGTGATAATTTTTCTTAGTCCCGACCCTATTACTTTAAACAGGTTTAACTGTATATATAAAGTCG
Source organism: Apium graveolens (assembly GCF_009905375.1). NCBI lineage: Eukaryota > Viridiplantae > Streptophyta > Magnoliopsida > Apiales > Apiaceae > Apium > Apium graveolens. The sequence continues at coordinate 314,528,713 of NC_133651.1, read as the reverse complement.
GCTTGGAGCTGATTCTGGTTCCTGCACAGCTCGTTTTTTGATCTAAAATTTCAAGAATTTCGGTGCTGAGTATAGTGCCTGTTATGGTATATGTTTAGTTGCGAATTTTAGTTTAATTCTATACTGATTACATTTTACTTGATTCTTATTCAGCCATCTTCGTAGCAGCTATTCCACAAACTTCGTTGTGAATATCATAATTATGGCTTCACCGGATTTTGATTCTCCCTGGTCATCCTTAACTTATGAAGAATTGAGTAAATCGTTTAATGTAAAGTATGAAGAAATCAAAATTGGAATGGATGAAACTTTTAGAGAAAAATATACCGCGCCTTTCTGCCAGAGTTGTTCTGTACCGAGACCACCTCCATTCCCTAGTAAAATGCAAAGCAAAAACAATAATCTTGTCAAACTTCCAGAAAGTTTTCTCACTTCTGTACCAAAGGAAACAAAGCAAACATGGGACAAGCTCTTCAAACAAGGATGTGCAGCAGATGTGTGTGTTGTCACTGAGAATGAGGCTATCATTCCAGCTCATTTCATTGTTTTGGTGAGACTTTATGTTTTTATTTACTCCGAAGATTTATGGTCTTCTATGTATGAACCGTATGTTGTCTCTAAAACAACATCCGGATCATTATGCATTTCTGAGATGTTTCATACTAAATTCTTTACTACTTAAAACAACCTGTTTATCGCAACTACAGATTATTCATGGTATCTGTTTAATATGTAATAACTGGTTTTTATAACCCTTGACTGTTCTAATTACAATAGAATCTTTAATTTGCTTGTGTAGAATGTTGCATCACCGGTGCTGGGGAAATTCTTAACTGAATCAAAAGTCATAAATGGTTATAGATACATAAAGATTCCTGGAGTACCTTACGAAGCTGTTTATGCATTCATACGTTTTCTCTACTCTTCCTGGTGTGTAAGTCGCTCATAGATTCATATACATTAATTTATATGTAGTAGTTAATAGTTTCTAAGTTCCTAGCTATTCCAAGAGTGTTGACAGACATAGATTAGTTTTTTATCCTAATGCAGCTATGAAGTGAAGGAGATGAAAAAATATACATTACATTTATTGGTTTTGTCTCATTGCTATGCGGTACCATCACTGAAAAGAGTTTGCGAGCAGATATTAGAGCAGGATTTTCTTACACCGGAGAACATGATAGATGTGCTTCAGCTAGCACGAAAATGTGATGCTTCACGGCTTTCCTTCATCTGTACGCGTATGGTTGTAAGAGACTTCAAGACCATATCAGGCACTGAAGGATGGAAAGCTATGACGCTTGCTGATTCTGCACTTGAACAAGAGCTTTTAGGACTGGTTGTTGAAGCTGATTCTGTAAGTATGCTACAGTTATCATCTAAATTTATTTGTTGCAAGCCAAGTTGACGAGTTGAATGTTTGATTAATAGACTTGCATTTTGTTGCAAGCCAAGATGATTAAGGATTTTAAATTATTTTAGAGTAAGCAAGAGAGATTGAAGAAAGTTGAAGAGAAGAAGGTATACCTGCAACTCTACGAGGCAATGGAAGCTTTATTGCACATTTTTCAGGATGGGTGCAGGACAATTGGACCTCGTGACAAAGTTCTTAAAGGAAACCAGGTTGCTTGTAATTTTCCAGCTTGCCAGGGACTTGAGACTCTAGTCCGCCATTTCTCCATCTGCAAAACACGAGTCCCTGGTGGTTGTGCTCAGTGCAAACGCGCGTGGCAGCTCCTTGAACTACATTCCTGCATGTGCAATGATCCTGATAATTGCAAGGTTCCTCTTTGTAGGTAAGCATATAACTGTCAGGGGATCAGTCAGAAAGTTTAGTTCTCGTATGTAGAGCTGATTTCGATATTAAATATCTGTGATAGATTGTGCCTGGCATAGCTTTATCCTGCTCGAGTTATGCAACATAAGTAGAGATTACAACATACTCTTGCAGTTACTACTTTAAATTCCATGTTTGTATGTTAAGTAACCAGCCGTACTAAAACCAATACCAATATCAATACCAACAAAAAAATATTTAAATTTATGTCCCTAAACCGAGCTCTGATATCATGTTAAGTAACCAATCACACTAAAATCTTAAGGTGGTAGAGGAAGGCCCGAACAGGATCTTATACTCTTTAACACTGTGCAAGCCACTTGATGAAATTCTTAGTACGCTGTTTATTACAGTGATGGTGTCTCTTTTATGCAGGAAATTCAAGGTGAAAATGTCGACGCAGAGCAAAAAAGATGCAGCAAAGTGGAAACTGCTAGTAAGCAAAGTGGTAGCAGCAAAGATCGCGTTAGGGCCTTTCTCCCCTCGGCAATCAGTATATTATTGACCCTTCGTTGCTACCTGTAATTACAAAGAATGTAGATTATGTAGACTCCTGAGACGAAAGACGAATAATTCCTGATATGATAATGATATCAATACCATTTTACAGAGTAAGGAATGAGTTCGAGTAATATCATGGTAACCTATCTTACTCGGACTCGGCTAGAAGTGTACGAAATGGATACATGTTCAAGTATCAGATTTGGCAATATTTTGAAAAATATCCATGTTTTTAGTCTAAAATAAGTGTCTGAATCCGAGTATCGAGTGTCCGACATGGGTAATTGAAGGTAAAATGCAGAGTCCGAGAAACATAGATGGTAACCTGAGCCTTGCTGCATTTTGAGGCCATGGTGTAATTTAATCTAATATTCTCTATGGTACTTTTCATCTGGATGTAATAAGTTATTCCTTGTTCGGCGGACATACACGTATGTAGGACCAGTGGCGGATCCAGAAATTCGTATTCCGACATACACGTATGTAGGACCAGTGGCGGATCCAGGAATTCGTATTCCGTAGTTCCGAAATGCAGGACCGTGTAAAATTTAAAAAGAAGGGAAGCCTGAAATACTTGATTTTAATTTGAGTAGTTTTAAATTAGTACTTAATTGTTTAGTAGACCAAAAGCTTAGAGGACCAAAATTGATTTTGAGTTGTTTGATCTAAATTGCTGGTGGCCTGTCTCAATCTTTAATCAACTTGTATATTTGTAATTATTGGTAGTATTATATTAATATAAATGAAAACAAAACAGATGACGTATTTCGATATTTTGTCAGCTGCCATTTGTCGAATCAGTAAATGCAGAATACTGTTTTTATGATAGAAAAATTCAATTTTCTTTTTGTCTAAATTTTCTTCTAATCAAGTTAATTACGTTTAGTGTGACTGATTACTTAACATGATATCAGAGCTCGGTTTAAAAAGGGACTTGGGTTCGAATCGTATTGGTTATGTATGTTATAAGGTTAATCGATACAAAAAGTATAAGATTCCGTTGAGGCCTTCCACAGATTTTAGCGTGACTGATTACTTAACATGATATCAAAACTCGATTTAGGGAGGGACTCGGGTTCGAGTTTAACGATACTTAGTTCGGTTTCGAGTCCTCCCAACCCCATTTGTTTAATTAAAATATTTGTATTGTTATTGGTATTGGTTATGTATGTTATATGTTATATGGTCAATCGGTATGAAAAGTATCGTACAATTGAGGGAAAATATTGAAGAGTATAAGATCCTATTAGGGTTTTCCCCTGCCACGACATTAAGGTTTCACACTGATTACTTAACATGTCAACCTTGGCGGGTCTTTTATGGACGCTCATTTCAGTGTGTTCAAGGATCCATTTCGATTATTATTTGGCTATTTTCAGATGTGCTGATATGTCTTATGTGTGGCAGAGACTCTGTTTCAAAGGATCTTTTACGCAGCACATCATCAGCAATACTGCAATAGAATTCGGAATTCACCAGGATATCGAATCTGAACGAATAGTGTATCCACATTACGAGATGCACAAAGCTAGGCAACGACAAAATTTGACCATAACTGATCGTTGATTTTTTAGTCTGTTCCGAACTGGAAATTTGTTGCAGCTGACTCGTAATCAAAGAAATGAATGCAAGAAGAGTTGAAGGAAAGTTACACATTTACAAGGCTAGTATCTCCAGAATTACCTATACTGTAACATATTAAACTTGATATCTCATGCATAGTACATATCAGATGAAACCAAAACATGTCAAGTTCTTTCATAGTACAATTTTTGGCCACTTAACCTATTAACCTCTAGTGCACTCTAAACAGGTTAATGCATGCTATAGAGTTTCGGAACAATAATACGTACCAAGGTAGAAAAGCTGGTTAAGATGAAAATGAGCTTTCATCATCAGAAGTACTGTAATTCTGTGATTCACTAAGTTCAGGAAAAAGCGATGGAAGGCTTGTGTTTAGTGGCAGTGGAAATGGACGTGCTGAGCTTACTATAGTTCTCTCATTAATCCTCCCGACTTCTTTGCATACTTGATCAAGGTTAGAAAGGAAGTCCCTAACCACCATGAATATCCGTAATGGACGAGCCTCTTCTTTGACAGAATTACCATGGAAATACTCAGTTACCTCCTTTACCATTGAAAGAGCAGCACTCTGTTGGGCTTGAACCTTTATTAGTTGTTCCTCGGCCTTCTTATAAAAGGTGTTCATTGATTCAGAGAGTTTTCTGCTGTTTTCGCTTGATGCAAGTTCTTCACTTAATGTCAATACTTCCAGAACCTTGGTGATTCCGGTGCATAGTTTTGCTACATCATTATTGAGGACATCGGCATCCATGGTAGCAGATCTTTTTACACTGGTAAGCTCCCCACTCAAACTTGAAACGACCTGCAGACCAAGTTTCATGGATTCAATGTCGTCTCTCAGGTCAGGCTGTTGGTTATCAACACTCATAGTCTGGTCTCCAGAAAGACGAGAACCTTCTGCCCGTATTATTTCCTGTACAACGAAATGCAAGAGCGTGGTTTTCCCGTCGGTGCCTTTCACATCTACAAGCTTTAGTAGTGTGTCAAGCTTGAAGGCATGAGCCTCCCCACGGTTAGTCCCAACATTCATACGGTTCCCGGTCTTGAGAACAGCCTCCAGAAGCTTCGCGAACATTCTACTGTTTTTAAGTTCTTCACAAGCTCCCTGTGTAAAGGAAAGAAAAGAATCAATTACATTGCTTTACATAATGAATGCAAATGTATGTGTCGATATTATGCATTCTACTTTTAAGTACTGAAAGACTTTTTACTAATCTTCTCTGACAAATTTTGTTATATCTTATTCAATAAGAAGCGAAACGAAAAACTTGTGAACTAATTAAATGTTTAAATACCACCATAAAGGAAAAAAACTATGTAAAACTGAGTAAACTTTTTACACTTTAGATATGTGTAAAAAAATGTGTGTATTTCTATCCTGATCTTGGTCAAGAAAGGTGATCCTAGGTCTTATTTATTTATCTTTTTATTGTAGACAGGCTTAAAACACACCATATAAGCATATAGCTCATGTGAAGATGTAATATTCTACATGGCAAATTAACAGATCGTGATAGTTTATAATACACCGTCAAAAATCTAAATTGATGTTCCAGAATACTAATTCTATCAAGGTAAGAGCATATATAGGAAAAAAAACATCTCAAATGAAACAGGTGAGGTGTGTTGCTCCACACACGATCCCCGGTACTGATATTCACAACTTGTAATCTAGCAAACTAATATCACAGAGTGTAACTTTGCTTGGTAACAATGTGATTCTGCAATATGACGAGCTCTGAAAAAGCAGGGATATGCCTAAACAAAAAACTGAGGCTCTAGTCTGTTTACCATAGAAGCTCTAACGAACCAGGATACAAGTTAAAACATTATCGGGATCACAGTTCCGGTAAAAGTGAGTTCTTTAGATTTTCATAATCTTATCCCCAAGAACATATTCATGTAACAAAGAACAAAAAAAAATTACAGTATTTTCTTCAGATGCTGAAATGTACAAGTTTGACAATGTTAAACTAAACAAGTAACATATTTATGTCTAAAATCTTAGAAGTCAATATATGATGGCATTGACAATGAGTCCACAGTTAACCGAAGTCCCAAGATGCAAACTAACTCAAGATTGAAGGCATAAATTATATGATCTTTGATCTCTAAAGGACACAACATATGAGTATGTTGCAAGAAAGATATCATATTTGGTGATGAGATAGTCATGTCAAGGATATAGAAGACATGTGTACCTCGATTGTCTCAAATGACCTCTTAAGGTACTCAACTTCGGATCCAAAATTGGCTATGTAAAGCATGGCATTGATCCTCTGAAATGCAAATGGTATATCAAGAACTTCCTTGAGAAATTTCTCCGCAGGACCTAGCTTGAAAGGTGATGTTTCTTTGAACTCCTTCAGTTTTTGTTCTTCTTCTTTACTTGGAGCCATCTTTAATAAACTCTCTAGAAGTTCTGTCCCAAGAGTATCACTATTACCTGTTTAGAAGTTGTAAGACTAGTCAGGTTGAAGTTCTTTGGGCAAACATAAAAGTCAAGATTACAGAACAGCGGATGCAGTTGAAAGAGAGAATTTAAAGAATGGGCCATTAATATACCTAACCCACCCCGACTCAGACCCCATAACATTGCAGAAAGCAGCTGCTTACCTATCTTACATAAAAGCTACAGACGATAACTTAGACGTAGGCCTTCAAAGTCAGGTGGAAAACTTTCTTGTTTCTGCAACTTAAACTTAAGGCTATCACTCAGTAGCACTTAATTTTATTTCCAATTAGTCAGGCTTCACACTTTTTCAATATTAGCAAATACATGCCAGTACTTTGTTCGGATACATAGGTCTGAGGGGTGAAGTTAAAATTACATTAGAGATTTAATTTCAACGATGCTAAAGAAAATATCCTCATGCAAGGAGAAGTATCTACAAAATGTAAATAGGAACTTACATCACTAATACACTATTTCAGAATTGGTTAGTGAAGACTGATTAGGACCCAAACCCTCCTCTTTGAAGACATCCTAAAAGACAAGAACTCTTTTACCCAACAGCTAGACACTACTAGTAACACAAAAAGTACCATGTATACACAACCATAAAACGACAATCCATTACCTTCTAAGAGAGCTTCACAAACTTCATCAACAGTCACATTAAGTGCCCGTAAAAGAATCGCAATGTTCTGAGATTTTTTCGGATCAAGCACTTGGGTATCTTGATTCATCAAAGGAAAAAGTGGTCTAGGTGTGTTGGCATCTTTAGGCGTCAATTTAGACGTGTTCATCATAAACAAAGTCTCAATCATTTCCTCATTCAACCTACATCCGATTCACATTCTACAAAGTTAAAACACATAAACATAGTACTAAAACTCATCAAATAACAAATAGTACCAGCCCTAACACATACATTTATATACAAACATGGTCATATTCAATAGACAACATTTTTTAGTGTGAGAACACGGATAAAATTGTTTAGTGCTAAATAATCTCATTGTTCTCATGTCGGAATCATTACCAATCTAAACAAAAAATTGTAGTTCTTACTGAAATGAGCTAGACTTGAGCTGATCCCACACCATAGCATGATCAGAACTAGCTCTAACTTTATCCCAATGCAAAGGCTTCAACTTAAGCTTCAAAACCTCCTCACTTCTCTCCCCATCTCCTCGGTGATCCACATCAACTACACGCCTACTCGGCATTACATGAACCGGAGGCTCGTTATTGAAACCTCCACTCCCTTCCCACCCTCTTGGAGCTGGCATTGGGGGTGGCATTGGTGGCAAATTACCCTCACCACATTCACTCACATCCGAAACCCTCAAAGGCGTACTCTCCGTCGACAACGAGCCCCTTCGTTGTCGTGTCGGTGGAGGAGGTATCGGAAAATTTACAAGTGAGTCCGGAGACTTGATTAAGCTTGGTGGGCTTAAATTATATCCAATTGAAGGACTAGTAGACATTGGAGAATGTGATTGTGAAGACGGGTACGACGCCGTTCTTGAATTGAAGCTCCGGCTACCTAAATCCAACCCGCCGGAATTCAAAACGCCGCCGTTTGGACTTGCAGTTGGTGAAAAAAACTCATCATCTTGATCAAGTTGATGATCTTCAACTTGATCTTTGCTTTTAAAGTATAATTGTTCTCCGGAGGGGTTTTGTTTAGGTAATGGTGGTAATGGCCGGAGCTCCGGTGAGCCAAGTTTGTGATACCCTGAAGCAGACATTGCTGAAAATTTTCCGATATTACTTGCATTTGCATTAGTAGTGGCGGTGGTGGTGGTGGAAGTGCTTGTACTTGTTCCGGGCTCATCGGAAGGAGAGGTGTAAGAAGGGTAAAGACGGAGGCTATCAGGTTTCGAGTTTTCGAGTTTTCGGGTTTTGTGGTGGAGGAGGAGAGTGGCTACAATGGCAACAAGGAGGGAGGAGAGGAGAGAGAGAGAAATGGCAATGGCAATGAGTTTTCTTGAAATGGGTTTTGAGGAGGGAGAGGGGTTGGTTAGTATAAGTGAAGAAATATTGGCGGGAAAAGTGGGGGTGGTGGTTAGGGTAGGGGGTGGGGGTGGGGTTGTGTAAAAAGGAAAGAAGGTGTTTGGGTTGGTTGGGGTGGGTGGGGTGAGTGATGAGAAGGGGTATTTTGGTTGGGTAGTGGGAGAGATGGGAGAGAGATTAGGAGAGATGGGAGAGAGACTGGGAGAGATGGGAGAGATTGAGGGAGAGAGAGGCTGGAAGAAAGGTTGGTGAAGGATTTTTCTAGAATGAGCTTGTAGTTGTGTTTTTGTAGTAATCTCTCCCTTTTGTAGTGTAATAATGGGAGAGATGGGAGAGATAGTGGGAGAGATGGGGGAGAGACTGGGAGAGATTAAGGGGGAGAGAGATTGGGGAAGGATTTTTCTAGAATGAGGTTGTAGTTGTGTTTTTGTAGTAATCTCTCCCTTTTTTAGTGTAACAATGGGAGAGAGATTGGGAGAGATGGGAGAGATTGAGGGGGAGAGAGATTGGGGAAGGATTTTGCTAGTAAGAGATGGTAATTGAGATTGGAGAGTTGTCAAGACAAGAGTGAAGAGGAGGGAGATGAAGAGGGTGTTGGTTTTGTACATTTTTGGTGTTGGTGTGTGTTGTGTGTGTGTTTTTTGAGGTTGGTTTGTGTAGTAATTGGGGAAGTGGTTTGTGTACTATTTGGCTTGTGAAGGTGTGAATCTTGTTGGTTCTTGGGAGGTTGTGTTTTTCGAGGGGGAAGAACACAGAGAAAGTGAACACATGTACATACAAGACAAGAACTGTCAATTATGGGAAGTTGCAGGTTTAAGCAGCAATTTTTTAATTATTTTATACTAACTTAAGTTAACATGCAAATGCAATCTTAGCTTACTCAAGAATTTAGGCCGAAACTAGGGGAAGAATGTCTTTTATGTTCTTGTATCCAAACATGATACTCCCTCCGTCCCATTATACGTTTTTTATTTTGACTTCTGACATTATTTATATGATTGACTATTAATTTATATTTAATTTATAAGATCAAATATAGTCATGATTTTGTTGAATTCGTATTTATGAATATTTTAATACAGTGAAGTTTTTATATTAAATACTAATACAAAATTAAAGATATTAACAATCAAAAAGTGTGAATTGACAAACATATCCAACACATGTAGAAAACGTTTTTAGGAACGGAGGAAATATAAATAATTTTCATTACAAAATTAGTCACTTTGACCAAATTATGATAATTTCATCAAAGCGACAAAAAGAGGGGACGGAAAGAGTATTTTAAATTTATATATTGAAAAACGCAAATTTTTTATTTTATTATTATAATTATTTATAAATTTAAAATATAGTAATAAATTATATATATATTTTAGCATTATAGTCAAGCTTCTCCTAAATGGCCAATTTTAATTTTGTACATGATATGAATAAAACTATACCAAAATTGTGTTTATATATACATTTTTAATACACGAAGCGAAAATACAAGACTGAGATATAATTTTATTTTTGTGTTTATCATTTATATACACAACAAAATACAGTACAAAAGACACGAAATAAATATATTTATAATTAAATATTAATATTTATAATAAAATAGTGTATATTTATGATAAATATATGTGTATTTATGTTTAATATAATATATTTTTCAAAATATTGTAAATTTAAATATAGTTAACATATATACATTAGAAATAAATATTTAAAAAAGTTATATTTTATTTTTAAATATTTACCTTCAATTTTACAAACAAAAAATAAATAATAACAATGCACCATAATACACTAGCACCCCATATTTCCAGGTAAAAAGAGGTGGGGGAGCACCATAATAGCTTACATTAAAAATAAGTGTCTTTCATTTTCAATAGTAAAAGGTGCAGTTGAGATTTGTAAATTGTACAAGTAGTCATCAATTTGCCTCAATCATGGAGCTCGGTTTTGCAATTGAGAAAATTGTGCCAAAATAACACTAGGGTAGGGTTGTCATTCGGTCCGAGGGAGACGAATTTTTAAATTGACTTTAACAGAGTCGAGTCGAGTTCACTCGTTTAATTATTTGAGTTCAAATTTTTCTCCAAACACGATTCATTTAATTTTACAAGTCGAGCCGACTCGTTAACTAAACTAGTCAATTTTAACGAGTTGAACGGGCCGGCCCGTTTAATTTTACTTTAAAAATCTCTATCTGAACTTGACTCTTTTAATTAAACGAGTCGAGTCGCACCGGCTCTTTCGACTAAACAGTTTCAACTAAACAAGACGAAATCATTGTCTAAACTCGAGCCGTCTAATTAAATAAACCGATTCGAATTCAGTTAAATAAATACGAACCGGGCGAACTCGTGAGCCGCTGACCCGTACATTAGTTCGCGCGTTTACGTGCAAGGGAGGGTCCAAAGACATAAAAAATATTACACACGAGACCTATATATTGACCGAAGACAAAATAGCTTGTAAAAAATATTAACTTTGAAATTATTTGTTAATAGGCCGATAAAGTATGCAGAGAAAGACGAAAAATAAAATTTTATTACAAATCAAATTGTTCTATGTTATATCAATTGTAATATAATAGAGCTGTATATAGTTAAAAACTAATAAAAAATCAAACTATCCTGACTTGGAAAACTAATATAATCCTAATATTATACTTCCCATGTATTCTCAAATTTTTATATTTCAAAATAAGTGTCTGACACGTATTTTAAGATATATATAAAGTATATTTTCATAACTTATTTTTAGATTTTATGATTTTAAATAAAAACTAAATTGTTTAAATATTTATTCAGAAATTTAAAAAAAAATGTTACGAGACTATACTTTATATATACACCTTAAAATACTTGTAAGACACTCTATCTGGAATGTAAAAAAATTAGGGGGTGAAGGGAGTATATGTAAACATTAATATTATATTTGGTTGGGGTGAAATAAATAAAATATAATAAAATGAGATTTAAAATATAAAATGATACATTATCAAAATTTTGATTTTTAACTCATTCTATTCTTAATTGTCTAAACTATGATGTCAAGACCTAGATGTGAAATTAAATGGTCCCTTACTGTTATTAAAAAGTATAAGATATTGTTCAGTTTAGGAGTTACCTGAGTTCAAATTTTTCCACCCTCATTTATTTAATTTAAATATTTATCATGTATCATCTCGAGGTTTTAGACGAATTGGTTACTTAACGCTCACTACATTTATTTTCCTCGCAATTCTTATTATAACAAGTTTGGACCATCGATTTTTTTTCCGATATTCTTTCCAATTTTCAATAATTTTCTTTCATTTGAGTTATTTCATTCTATTTTATTCATTCCCACCAAACACAATATTATCTCGTCATGGTCAGCCGCAGGTAGTCAAGAATTTACTTATAAAATTAGAAAAAAAAATGGGATTTACTTATAAAATTAGAATTTTTTTTTGTCTTGCAACTAATCAAAGATAAAAGATATATATTTATATTCAAGTTTTAATATTGGATAAATTAATAATTAACAAATCAACAAAACTAATTTTATAATTATTTAACATGTTATCTTGGTTCGGTTTAGGAATGATACGCAATAGATTGCAACGGGTTCACGCAAGAGTCTGCAAATCACGTAAATGAAAATAAATCACATTTAAGCGACGTGATCTGAAACGGAAATACCTCTTATCCGGTAATTAAACCAAATTAAACACCTTTCATCAAGGTTAAGAATGTCGTGCATGTACGTGTTGTTGACCGCACAGGCTTTATAGATTCTTATATGAGTAAAAATATATACATTGTCAGAGTAGCTTTGGGTGTGAATATGCTGTAGAGGTGTAGACCTGGTGTTTGCAAGTGTGAGACAGTCAACAAAGTGGTGAAAAGATTTTGATTTGAAAGAAAGATAAAACAGATACTCACAGAGGAGGGAATAATGACAAACTGACTACTCCTTTCAAAAAACTCATTTTCTCTCCCCTTTTAACAAAAATACATTTCTTTCAACTACCCATTACATTATTTTGATATATTTTTTATATAATTTATTTTAACTACCCATTACATTATTTTTATACTGTTTTCAAATTCAACTTCAACCAATTAACACTAAATTTTAGGATGATGTTTAAAAATACCCATTTTTGGGGTGCAATGACTGAAAATACCCATTTCCAAAACACATGGCTGAAAATACCGTTTTGGATACGCATTTTGTAATTGGGTAAGTGTAATACGCATTCGAAAATTGGGTATCTAACAAAATTACTAAAAATACGCATTTGTAGTTCGGGTATTACCATTGAGATACGCATTTGCCAAATGCGTATCTTAAAAAAAAAAATTAAAAAAAAAAAATGAATACCCATTTGACAAATGCGTATCTAGTACAAAACACGATACCCAAATGAAAAATGCGTATCCAAAACGGTATTTTCAGCCATCCACTTCCAGAAAGGGTATTTTCAGCCATTTGCACCAAAAAATTGTTATTTTTAACATTTTTTCCTAAATTTTATATCATTCTTATACTGTATAGTTAATTTTATTACTATAGTACAAAAGTAAAGTTAAAGTAATAAAGTATTTGGATATAAATGAAACAAATTTATTTTTAGTAAAGGAGTACAAGGGCAACATGAGAATATATATAAAAATTCTAAAAATTGAGTGTTACACCAAATTTGGGGTAACTTTGGGACAAAAGTACATTTATTTCGACTCACGGCAACAATCAAGAACATCTCCAACCCATTACATTATTTTGAGGAAAATGTTATTTTCAGAGCAATTTTCTTATTTACAGAGCAAAAAAATATTCACTTATTTAATTAGATTACGTAATGTCGTGAAGTTCTCGAAATGGTTCAAGTCAGGGCCCTGTTTTTTATAGACCAGCCTTGGTCCTATTTACCACAACAATAAAAGAAACCTTATTTAACTAGGTACACAGTTGAAACCAGTCTCACGAAAAAATGTCCTTAAAGCAACAATTACATTGCATAATTTCCTCTTGTAATATGAATATAGTACGCCAGAGTTCCATAATGCATTAAAAAAATTCAAGATGAAGTACAAGACGACATCAATTTTAAAAAGAAACAGGTTACAATTGATGTAATATCCCAAATCTTTATTATATGAGCTTCTAAATATCATTGTTGGCTTTAATTGAATATGGTGTGTGTTTTCTGATAGGGTAGATGGTCTCTATGTGAGTATTTGTTCTGTGGATTAGATAGATTGTGCGTCCTCTTTCTTTTTGTGATTCCGAGGACGGAATCCGTTTAAGGAGGGTAGATTGTAATGACCAGGACTTTTCAAAATTTGTTTATTATTATTATAAAAATATTTAATCAGACGTTAAATGTGAATTATGTGAGGGATATATTTTGTGAAGTTAAGATATGTGTGAAATCATGTTTATTTGATTATATGATGAATGGTGTATTTTATTTTTATCTATTTGTCGAGTTGTGTTATTAAATCCTATTTATTAGGGGTTGTTGTAGTGTTTAATTTCTATAAAATTGTGTATTGTCCATAAAATTATTTTTATGACTTTATAATTTCATTAAATAATTATAAATATTTAGAAAATTTAGAAAATAATATTTTGGCAATTATTGCTTTTTAAATGATTTTTTGTGTGAATTAAAGTGGGATATTTTTATTAATTTTAAAAATGATTCAAAAATAATGAAAATTTTATTTTATATGTAATTAATTATTTTAGGATTTTTAAATTATTTTGGTATTTTTCATGTGTATGGTTGCCCGTGCATTTGTTCGTTATTTTGCAAATCAATCCGGGACCGGGCCCTAAAAAGGGGTACGTGTCCTATTTTCTAAAACGTGGCAGTTTTTAACAGTTCAGTTTATTTTTATTTTTACAAATTAACATCAATCCCTCTCCTGTTCTTCATCTCATCTCACGATTCTTCTCCATCTCTCTGCTCTCTCTCTCTCATTTTCTCTCGGCCAAGGATTCCACCACCGCTCAATCCTCACTTTTCTCCATTTTATTGCATAAATTAACTACCCATCCTCTTCAAAATCTATTCACAGTCATTTTGATAGCTGCGTGTAAGCATATTCGTGTGTATATATATATATATATACAAATTCGAAATGGGTCTTGTGATTTATAGTGGAATTAGATGTTAATGGAGATATGAGTGATGATTAAAGGTTAAAGGAGGAAGGGGTGGAGCCTTGGTAGAGAGAAACCCGTTGTTGGGCTCTCATCGGGCCTGCTATCGCCGACAATGAACTCGGCGGCATAAATTATTATTTGGTTTAGGTTGATTTTTGCTTGTTAATTATAGTTATGAACTTGCTAATTGATTTTGTGTAGTTTCGAGTTGTGTAAGTCAATACTTGGTTGAATTTCGATTATATTCTTAGACGGATTGAATGTCTAAATGACAACTACTATTCTTGATTTTATAAAATCTGAAATTTCAGTTGGTACGGATGATTTCCGGGTTTTTAGATTTATAACAATGGTGTAGTAGTGTGAGTTTTGGTTCGTTAAGTGATTATGGCTTGACCCGGTTAATATATGTTTAAGTTATAATAGTTTATGGTGGTTTTAAATTTGAGTCTTGGCATTTTGAGTTGTTCTACAAAATTTTCAGATTTGTACATACTTATTTGAAGGATTATTAGTGAGTTATATGCATGATATGTTGTGAATTGTGTTGTCAAGTCCGTTTAGAAATAAGCCGAGTTCTTGTTAAATTCGTAGCTTTTAACTAGTTCATCGTATGATAATGATTTTGCACTATCTGGAAAGATAATGGAATTATCTACAATTTTTATTATTTGTGTTTTTCCAAATTCGGCCTGCAATTATGATAAAATCTGCCGTTTGTAAAATTTGTCCTGTTATTTCAGTTTGATACATCCTGACTTCAAAAATTCGTAGTAAATTCATTATTTTAGCTATGACTTTAAACTATACCAATTTGCAAAGCTTAATTCAGGATCTACAATTGTTACTTATAGTTCATTAACCAATTATATGATTTAAGAGTCTCAAATACTAAGTTACTTGCGAAAACAGGGTTGAATATGCTTGTGCAGCTGTTTATTTTAAAGTTTCTGAATTCGTTACTTGGTCATTTTAGTGAGCCTTACCATTTTGGAAAGGTCGTGAAATATCCTACAACTTTTATGTTTTAAACTTTTCTGTTTATGTTCATCTAGGTGTTGTAAAATATCATTCTTTCGAGACTGGTTAACTTAAATTTTAGGTTCGGAAGCTATTTTGTGAGTTATAACTTGACATGTGGTTTTGTGCTCATATATGTGATTGCTAGTTATTGTTTAATAGATTAAATATATGAACCTATAGTATAGAAGTGTTGGTTAGTGTTTTGATATGTGTTTTCTAGTTTATTAAATTATAGATTTAAGTTAACATACTTGATGACATACGTGACTTGTGCACATGTACATTGACTTGTTATTTGTATATGTGATAACAACGATATGTTTTATGAAAATACATGTTAGTATATGCCTATTTGAGATTGAGTTCCGTTGCTAATTATTAGATTGTGATTTGAATATGTGTATAGTTACTAGTCTATGTGATATATGTGTGAGGTGATTTATTTAAGTGTTTACTCGAGTTGAATTGGTGATGCTAAATTATATAACTGTAAGTTCAAATATTATAAATTATTAAGTATACTTAATTGTTTAGGTGCCGCAAGTTTGGGCGGGTAATTTTTCTTACTTGTTTACTTTTATGTTGCTGCAAGTTGAAGCAACTTTATTTTGTATGGTTATAAGGTTAAATTGTGGAATTGAAAAACAGGCGGATAGTCCTAATTACGAATACTTCATGCCAAAATTTTCTTAAATTCTCCTGTATCTAAATCTATTTGACTTATTTGATTTCAATGATTTGAAAGTATGTTATGATCGTTAGTTGTAACACGTATAGGATATGTTTGGGTAAGAACATTGAAATGACTTGTGGGTTGTATTTGTGGTGTGGTTATTCAGGGTATTGTCCATATTACGAATATGTCATGCCGAATTTTCCGTAGAAATATTATCATAAGTTGCGCGTTCTTGTGTTAAATAATATTCTGAGTTGGTAGTAAGTTTTAAACTACAATGTGTGCTACTTGTTATGTGCTATATATATATATATATATATATATATATATATATATATATATATATATATATATATATATATCGCGAAAGGGTATAAATAAGATAGTCATTTCAGAAGGATACTAAAGTAGTATCTTTTTGCTTAGGATAGGATCGGGCATTAAGGGCGTGAGACCAAGCAAAAGAAAAGAAAAAGGGAGAGTTGCATAGTGGTTTAGTAGTTACAGATGATTCGAGACGAACAGAACCAGACGTTGGGGACTAAGACTGAAGTTGGATAAGATTTCATATCAGACCGCAGTAACCACATTAGCGACATATCAAAGAATTAAAAATAGGAAATAATGACGTCTTGAGAAAGCATCATGAGATATTTGTGTTATTGCGAGTGTGTATGATTGCTAAGGACCAAAGGCAAGTATCCCTATCATCACTTATTGTTCAAGTGATATTTATTTTAAATCCTATTATGCAAGTATTACTTTCCCTACTTTCAGTTCAAAATAGATAAATGTTTTACATATCGTTGAGTTAAATGTTTATTATGCAAGTACTCTTCTGATATTCTATGTTCAGAATAGTTAAGTGATTTTACTTATCAAATTAATGGATTTATAAATGTTTTGGATTTTGAGAAAAATGAGTTGGTTTTGCGAGTATTCCTGCGCAAGTAAATGGGGGAATAAAAGTTTATAAGGGTGTCGAGTATTATGACCCCTTTCAATAAAATATTTTTAAGATTGGATGGTTGCGTAAGAGGCCGTGGCGGCGGTCCAGCGTGAGCTATGTGTTATACAGGATATAACACCTTACTAGGCCGATATGTGCCTTGGGTACCCCTGTGTTTAGTTGGATATGCTTCGGCATACCGGTGTTGCTCCGCGGCTGATCACCGGCGGCAACACACCGTCGTTCGAGGATTCCAATCTAAATTATTATATTATTTTTTATAATCTTACAAGGAATGATTTATTAAGTATTTTGTTTCCGGATAAAAGATGAAATGCGGTTTTGATTCAGTTTCTGATTTTGAGGATACTTAGTTTGTTGTTAAATATCAAAGGTGGTATTAGTACAGATGATTGGTGTTGACTTCTGTATGGGATGTTGTGAGCATCAAAGCTCGTAGTGATATCTAATTTGATATGATAACAAAATAAGTATTAATTTTAAGAGTTCGGTTTTGATTAAAGTTTACGATTCAATCCATAATCATTATTTCATGTTAGAATTGTTTACGATATTTCCGTAAACACTGTTTTACGAGTTTTATTCTCGTCAAGATTCAAAGTATTGCTGAAACATTTCACTCAAAAATATCAAAATGGTTTTGAATATAATTAAGGAATCAATTATGGGGTTCCTCAACTAAAATTTTATGATTCAGCAATTATGATTTTAAATGTTCTGTTCTAATGCAGATGTCGGGTTTATATCAAAACGACCTTATATATATTACAATGATCTTGCTGAGCATTTCTTCAGCTCATACTTGCCTATTTTTTTAAATTTAACCTCCAGTGAGGATTAGCTTGCGCTGTTCAACTGCGTAATTTAGGGAAGCAAAGAAGAAGCATTTGAAAGGTGGCTGATATAGGGTTTGCGGGCTAGTGTAAGTTTTATTGTATAAAGTTGTTTATATTATATTATATTATAGTTGTGTATTTTATTTGGGCATAGTATACTTCATTTCGAAGTTATACTAGTGGGTTTAGTTTTGAGTTGAAATTTGTTGAAAAGAGTTTTAAAAGAAAATGAAAAATTTATTTGTGGAACTTGGATTTCTTGTTTCTAGAACTGTAACCTTAAAAGATCTTGGATTAGTTTGGGGTCATTTGTGCTAAATATCTTCCGCTGACATTTAATTATTGATTAAATAGGTTGATTTGGATTGAGTTTTTATAGTGATGACCAAATCCTCTGAATGGGGGCGTTACAATTGAGCCTTATTATAAAAGTGCATCCTATAAATCTATAATTATTAATTTATATATTACGTGGGACTTATATGTATTAATAAAAAAAATATTATCTTATAAATTTTGTGAATGATTAATTTAGCATAAAGGGCCCGACTCGGGGTTACGAGAAATTATTAATTTAACGAGATTATTAATTTATCGAGGTTTAACTGTAACATTAAATAGTATAAAATAATATATGATTGACACTTGTACTATTAATTGTATTTATTACGTTATAAGTAATATTATAAATTTTTGTTGTTAGGTTTGATTCGAACATGAGAATTTGTTTTTGTCTTTATAATAATTATATAAACATTTATTTTGGAGGGATTGATTATGAGAGTCTGGTAGTGCATTATTTTAATATTTGAATAATGTTTGACGTGGGTGGAATAGAACCTGTGAACTTACCAAGGATCGAACCTGTGAAGTTATTGGGAATCAAACCTGTGAACTTATTTGTATAAGTAGTAAGTTATTAATAGTTATATTAATATTTGTTGTTATATAGATTCGAATTTGAGAGTTCGTGTAGTGCATTATTTTAATATTTGGATTCAACAGTTCTGATCATTTGATTAAGAAGACCCGACAGTTATTGAAAGGAATAATCATAATGGAGATTGAACTAAATTATATCTCATTTCGATTATTATATTTTAATTTTAATTTAAATGAATATAATATTTTTATTTTAATAAATAACTATATATGCTCCAATAAAGAAACATTTGCAAGACTTGATCATATTTCAAAAATCAAATCAATCTTATATGAAACTAATACAATCACACGCCTAAAAATCGAACCCAACTCACACACCTATCCCTTGCTTGACCTCTTTACGAGACAAAAGTGCAAGGTACCGTCCTATTTTTAAATTAGAAGTATATCAAATTTTCATTTATCACTATCGGCTCAATTTCCTTTGCAAGTGAATTCGAAAGTAGCTTTCTTACATTATACTCCCTTGTCTCTATCATTTATTTATATCCGGGTTGAATACAAAGACCAAGTAAAATAATAAAATAGTGGTAAAAAGTTTAAAAAGTAAATAAAGTGATATGACTGATCAACTTTTTTATGTATAAAGTGGGTACACTAGATGTGTTTTTTTATATTATAAAATTTGTATTATTTTTGAAATTTTTTTAAATTTAAAAAAAATGAAAAGACATCTAAAAAAATGTAAATGAATAATTGGGACAAAGTGAACACTAATTTTTCTTCACTTTTAAAATTCGAGAGTAAGGAATAAAGCCCAGTGTACCAACACTTTATTGATTCAAATGCTCTTCCTCAATAATTCCCCCCTACTTCAATGAAATTCAATAAAAATATCGACCATTAATTTCAAATTCAGAAAATACAGCCACAATTTCAAAACTCATGTAAATTATAGTTACAAGAATGCAACCAGCTCTATTTTGAATCCACCACTATCATGATACTGAAATAGTGAATTGAAAGGATCCAAGATAAATCCGGGTATGGATGCAAATGCAATGATTTAGATTTACCAGGACCGTTGAGAAATAATTACTTGAATAAACAAGTGAAGCTGCAGGAGAAGCCGCGTACCTTTTTTGTTTGTGTCTTTTTTGTTCACGGGTTTTCACTTGCTCCTTTTTACGTACAATGAGATAATTTATGATTATACCTCCTGAGCCAGAGTCTATTTAGCTTAAATGTGGTTTAATTTGATTCACGTGTTTTGCAGGTCATTACGTGAGTGCGCGGTTTAATTTGGTTCACGTGGTTTGCAGGCAAGAGTATGTAGGGTTTACCCCGTGCATACCCGAAAGGTAGCATCTGCGGGTTACCTACGATAAAAATAAAATATTGCTGCCCGGAGAAACTCTGTCTAAAATCTTAAGATGCACAAAATTTTATATTTTTTAATACTTTTCTGAATTGTATTATATTTTTTGTTACGATTGATAATAATAAATACAACCAATATTTATAATAATATCAACAATAATATTTAAATTAAATAAATGAGGGTGAGAGGACTCGAATCCAAATTCATAACTAAACTGAGTTCTGATACCATGTTAAGTAGCCACGTCATCTTAAGTGTCAGAGTAATACACGAACATGACCCAAACATGATTTTATACTTTCTTTTCTAACAGAATAAAAACTAAATTTTAATATATTTTTGTATTAATATTTTATTCTTATTCTCGTCAACCTTATTGCAAATTTCATTTTCATTTTGGTTAACACACGTAGTAATATGTAGTAGCAGTTAGTGAGAAATCATGTTTAGTTACGTACCAGCAAAAATTATGTTTCATCAATTTTTTTAAATAGTATTAATAGAGACAAAAAAATATAAAAACAATACACTAAAACAGAAACTGGTGCATGAATCAGAGGATCCTATAGTCCATCACTGCATCCTGATAATGCATTATACAATATGAAGCACTCTTGTAATAATCAGAGCAAGAATCGGTTTGTATGTTCATTCATTCTAATAACCAGATTTAACCGTCGCATCAATATTCTAAATCACAAGTCGCAACGGATAAACAGATTTAACCGTCGCATCAATATTTTAAGACCTCGATATTGAGTAAAATTTATAATTTCACCTCTCCATAAAAAATAAATGTCATCTCATTTAGGCCTCGACATCCCGTAAAGAAGTAAAAATTATCCTTCCATTAGGTTCAGTAGTTCAAATTTGGAAGTGAAGTTTCCAACTGCATACAACAAATGTCAGTTGGAGTAGGAAACGTGTGCATTGACAAACGTGTCCGACACAAATTAAAAACGTTTCTAAAATGATGCATTAGAGACCCCGATAAGTATCGTCAAAATTTTGACACATGGGCTTCACTCCGTAACCAATTTGAGATTTAACCCCAAATTAAAGTTACCAGAATGCAGCCAACACTATTTTGAATCCACAATCATGATACTGAAATAATGAATTGAAAGGATCCAAGATAAATCCGGATGCACACATATAGATTTTGGATGCAAATGCCATGATATACAAATCCAGGAGACATTGTTCACGGGTTCTCACTTGCTCTTTTTCTTTATGTATCCAATATTGAGGTACGTAGAGAACATTTCAATAGTAACACTATGAGTACGTCTAAAATTTTAAGGTCAACAAAATTTTATATTTTTTAATAATTTTATTAATTATATGATATTTTTCGTTACGATTGAAATAATAAATATAACTAATACTTATACTAATATCAACAATAAATATTAAAATTAAATATATGAGGGTCAGAGACCTTCAATCCCCGAGTCTCCTCTGACATCATGTTAAGTAAATATTCCGTCTAAAATCTTAAAGTTTGAGTAAGACCCGAACATGATCTTATATTTTTTTAAGGGAATAAATATAAAGTTTTAATATATTTTTGTATTACAACATATTCTTTAAGGGAATGAAGAGTAATAATAGGTTAGGGTCCAGCCAAATAAGAGAAATTGTTTTCTTAGGACATAATAATAATAATAGGAATAATGGACCAAAATGTCATTTTTGAGTGTTAAATGGTCCAAAATGTCCTTTTGAAAATAATGGTCCAAAATGCCACTTCATAATGGTATTTCGTCTTCCGTTTTGTTTTTTTAATTTTTCTATAATGTGCAAAACGTTAGTTGAAGTAGCGTTTTGGCGTTCAAAACGGTACATCATATAGAGTTTTGTACCAAAACGGTACTTTATCTACCGTTTTGCGTATAATTTTTTTTTTAAAATGCCAAAAAGTTACACGAAGTTCCGTTTTATGTCTTTTGCATAAACGTTACATGATGTATCATTTTGAAGTGACATTTAGATCCATTTTTAACCCCCAAGTGACATTTAGGGCCACTACCCTAATAATAGTGACACAAAAAAATATAAAAAATTGTTACAAAATAACGTGATATTCATGATATGACAATATGAAATAATTTAATTAATGCCACTAATATAAATACGGGGTCTGTTTACACACATTTAGCAAATAAAAATCAGACATGTAACATTTTATAAATATTTTGGAAATTAATTTTGCACCCCTAATATTTTCCCCTATACTCTCCCCAAATCAAACAAAAGTTACATTTTCCACTTCTCAACAAACAATACACTAAAACAGAAACTAGTGCATGACTCAGAGGATCCTATAGTGCATCACTGCATCCTGATAATGCATTATATGCTGGTGAAAATACAATGCTTCCTTGTTAAACCAGTTGATCATGTCTTTAAATTCCAAATTTTGAATCAATTAGCCTGTACAATATAAACCACTCTTGTAATTATCAGAGCAAGAATTGGTTTGTATGTTCATTCATTCTAGTAACTGTGTTTTTGTGTTTCAGATTTTCTACTTCCCTAATCTCTTCTTGCAGATCTCTCATGTTTGATTACTTTTGCTAAACCTATTTATCACGTGGGCCGGATATACAGATTTAACCGTCGCATCAATGTTATAAACCACAACGGATAAACAAATTTAACCGTCGCATCAATGTTCCAAAGCCTCGACATCGAGTGAAAATTATAATTTCACCTCCCCTTGAAAAAACAAATGACATCTTATTTAGGCCTCCACATCCCGTAAAGAAGTAAAAATTATCCTTCCATTAGGTTCAGTAGTTCAAATTTGGAAGTGAAGTTTCCAACTACATACAACAAATGTAAGTTGGAGTAGGAAGTAGCCAATATGTAGCTTGTTCCCCAACTAATTTTCTCAGTGATATCACAACTACAACCATACCTTTTTTTTAAAAAAAAAAACTTGACACGTGGGAGTAAAAATTAATATTTTGCTTGTTATTACAAAGTAAAATGCTAGGTTCTCGAATTGGCTCACAGAATCATTCCCAAATATTCACCTATACTATGTATGGTTGGTAATTTTTCTAATAATAAAATATGACTGAGTCTGCATACGTAAACACACACAAATTAAAACTCGTCAAGTGTCATGCCACCGAAAAAGCTTGGAGAACCAATTCGGGTATCCAGCACTACTCACAAACGTGCAAAAAATAATCGTTACTCCCTCGGTCCCACCGGATTTTTTATATTACTTTTTGGCACGCTTTTCAATACTCGTTTAAAATATAATTTCATAATATTTTTTTAACTTTTTTTTCTGAATACAAGTTTTATGTTTAAATTTTTATTCAATTTTTTTTTAAAAAAATATTATGAAACTATAGTTTATATAAAACTCGAACTACTTAACGTAAACATCCTGTTGGAACGAAAGAAGTAACTTTTTAAGCAAAAAGTATTTATTAGTCATCTTCATAAAAACCAGTAGGAAAATTAGGCCAGCGGTCCCTTAAAACCAAAGCAAAGCTGCAGTTTGATTTTTGGTCACCAATCCATCTCAACCTACACTGTTTATAGTTTGTTCCACATTTCACATCCACACCTCACCTTCTTAATTTCTTCATCTACATTCTCTCAGAACATTCATCTCAGTTATAAATTGTTGCAGTAACAAAAAGAAAAGAATTATAGTTGCCATGAACAGTCTTTGCAACATCTTTCCTCACAAAATTTACAGCAACTCCAGGATTACTGCACTGGCTAGTGCTGCATCAGCTGCTGCAGAAGATCGAAACACTGATCGAAACAATCTGCCTCGCGTAACGCAGCAATCTTCGAATGCTAGCTCAGTGTTGGTAAGAATGGCAATTAGAATATCAAGAGCAAGGTGGTACAGTTTTTTAAGAAGAGTGTTTTATTACCAGAACAACATGCATGGATCTTCATCGTTATCGAATTCGGAGAATGTGCATGTTGGTTCGAATCCTTATAATACGTCTACTTGTATGGTACTGGAGTCTGTAGCATTGAGTATTCAGATTATAATTATAAGTTATACATTGTGTGTTTCGAAAGAAGAGAAGCCTGTTTGGCCTATGAGAGTGTGGATTTCGGGTTATGACCTTGCTAGCTTCCTGAATTTGGTGTTGCTTGTGTTTCGATATCGGCTTCTTTGTTCATGCATGCTGCAGAGAAGTTCTGATGATGATCACCAGAGGAGCCGAGTTGAAGAGTATTTTTCCAGGTTGGTTTTTATATAACTTTTACATGTTTGTACCTTTGAGTTTACTGATTACTTTTTCCAAGTTAGGCATCTTTTCGGAAACGAGTCCGTATAACACCCTAGTCCCACTTCGAGGCACGTGTGGCACTTCGTTAGTGTATAAGGTGTTAGGAAGAGTATTTATTTAACATGATCATATATTATCTTTAACATTTCCCCTAACCTGAAAGTCCATTTTAGGGCTTTTGTCCATAATTAACCGTGAGAATTTTGGTGGTGACCAGAAGTCGAAGTTGTGCCCTCTCTTATATCATGTTAAATTACCAGGTAAACCTTAAGGTGTTAGGAGGAGAATTTAACCAGATCATATATTGTTCGTGTTGGACATTGTGCTTATAATATCTTAAGGTGTTAGGATGAGAATTTAACCAGATCATATATTGTTCGTGTTGGACAATGTGCTTATAATACCTTAAGGTGTTAGGAGGAGAATTTAACCGGATCATATATTGTTCGTGTTGGACATGTTTGTATCAATTAGCTTATAATTTTGTGTGCAAGAAGCTAAAACTATAAATATCATAGGCAACTAATAAGGTGATATTGTGAACATACAGAAGACTGAATATGGTGAACAGATTCCGCACCTGCATTGAGCTGTTCTTAGCCATATGGTTTGTGATGGGCAACATATGGTTATTTGACTATCGATTCGGATCATCTCACAGAGCTCCTAAGCTTCACCTTCTCTGCATTTTTCTCCTGGTTTGGAATGCCATTGCCTACTCCTTTCCATTCCTCTTGTTTCTTTTCCTCTGCTGCTTCGTACCCCTCATCAGCAATCTCCTTGGCTACAACATGAACATGGGATCAATTAATCGAGGTGCATCCGATGAGCAACTTGCTCGCTTAAGCTGCTGGAAGTATAAAGACCATGTTCATCAAACTGAGGTTGGCTCAGATTTGGAGCTTGGAAATTTTATTGAGAATCAGGTAATTCACCGATGAATTTCAGTGCAAATTAATGTAACATCTCTTGCATGACATGTCAAGAGAAAAACATGTACAATCACAAAATTAATTTTTCTTTTCACAGTAACCAGTTCGTCTAAAACCTTAAGGTCGTAGAGGAAGGCCTGAACATGATCTTATACTCTTTAACAATATCGACTAATAAAAAGAAAGTTACTCGTAAACTTTCATTTGAATTGCTAATTAGTTATATAAATGGTTTAATATCTGTGCAGGAATGCTGTATATGTTTAGGGAAGTACAAGGAGAAGGAAGAAATAAGACAGCTGCCATGTTCACATACATTCCATCTCCAGTGTGTCGATCAGTGGCTCAGAATCATATCTTGCTGTCCTCTTTGTAAGCAACAACTTAAGAGATAGCCATTTCACCCCTAAGACAAAAATCAGTTCATACTAAGAAATAGATCTGCAAGGTGTGCAACGAGGAACGTCGTAAGAAGTTGCCAGGGCCTCGTACACAGTCCGAGTACAAAAGCAGAGAAAGATTATAAAAGAGTGCACATATATAGAGTAGAACATTATCGAACATTTAGATTCAGTTAGTGCTTATTTTTGCATATAACATTACTGCATTTTTTTGTGGTATACTATTTCAATTGTGTACAGTACTGAATGTTATATCAAATAAAGGTATAATGTGCTGGTGTTTTAAAACACTAATCAGTTTTTGCTTTGTATTGGACTGATATAAGTTTGAATCAAATCTTTTGGCAAACTTCAAGAAAGAAATAAAGCTGCGCTCTTTCACTTGCAGAAAAATTTGTATATCTTACTTCCATTAGTCGAAGAGTCCTTTTATCAGATTAAATTAAATTTATTTGGCCGATGACAGATACATGATTGAGCTTTTAGTCGTTTGTAGCAGAAACGCCATTAGTGAGTCAAGCTACCACTATATTTTGATAGGTTATCATTGAACCATCCATTTATATATAATAAAGTGGATATGAGAATGAACAAGGTCACTGGAGATGGAGGCGCAAGCACATTGTCAGAATTGCTTACTGCAATTTTATGGTTGCTCACGTATACCTCATTCAGCAGGAGAAGAATGAGAGAAGATTTGGCCAGAGGATGTTAAAGAGGGTATATCAGGGTGATAGTTAAAGTGATCAGTGAAGTCAGTTTGATCACAATATTTATCAGGGAACTGGTAAGAAAGATAGTAATCCGTCTTTACAGAATTGAAGGAGAGTCACTGGACAGTGTATACGGGAATCACTTGCTAGTTTATGAAGGATTTGCAGAGGCATTATGATTCTGTTAAAACTGAAGTACCGGAAAACTGATGGATAAAACAAGAATGTTTACGATGTTAAAGACTATAAGATCATGTTCGGGCCTTCCTCTACTACCTTAAGGTTTTAGCGTGATTGGTTACTTAACATGGTATTGGATTCTAACATACAAAAATAGAGGAGGGTAGGAAATGCACTTGACTTATTAGGGATAGTTTAATGAATATTTTGCTGACACTTTTGAAGCGTTGCAGACGAATGTAGTCCATATTAGAATCTGAATCTACTAAATTTTAGTGATCATCCCAGTTCAGTTGCATATATTCGACATTTCTGGTATTAGCTAGTTGTACTGTGCTGTAGATTTCAGTTTGAAAGCCCCTTTGGTAGGCAGAAAGAGCGATATGAATCCATTAATCTTATCGAAAGCTTCTCTTTCATGTTGAAAGGATCCTGGATGGCAGGCCTTAACTTGTTATAAATAACCTGTCTATTATTAGAAAAGCAAGTAACAAACATTCTAATTTTCATTCTGCAGACTTCATGCTCCCCTAAATTTCTCCAGTTCTTTTCTCTCTCCCTCAAAAACCAATCCGAAGAAAAGAAGGGAATGGACAACAGCTACGAGGAGAACGAAATTTAGTATAATACATATTTATACTTTCATGCCATCCAGCTTAAACATTGGGGTTATAATTTGCAATAGTTGGGCTACTTATAATTGTCGTGAGTGCATTTGGAGGCGGTTGCCATGGTGATGGGCGCGCACGTAGCCCCACTTGTGCGCGCTCCAACCCTCCCAGATCAAAGGACGAGCACGAATGGAAGATTTTTGAGAAGAGGAAGAAAATTCACGAGAAGGCGATGTACATTATCAAGTTATGGTATTAATGATACAGGACCGATAAAATTGTTGTTTTTGGTATTAGTTTTGTGGTCATGTGTGATCGTAGGAGCACAAAACACAAATGAACAAGCCCTTTTACAGTTTAAGAGCTCGTTGGCCAACGCGGATGAAGCATTGTCAGATTGGCAGCCTGGTACAGCTCCCTGTCCTGGGAATCAGCAACCGTCGTGGTATGGTGTGATTTGCTCCCAGGAAGGAGTTGTATGGGGCATTCAGCTTGAAAATCTGAACCTGAGTGGTGAAATCGATGTAAATGCCCTTGCTTCTTTGCCCCTCTTAAGGACCTTAAGCTTTATGAACAATCAGTTTGAAGGTCCCTTGCCTGAATTCAAAAAAATCGGGCCATTGAAAACGCTCTTCTTGTCTAATAACAAATTTGCAGGCCCTATTGCTGATGATGCATTCGAGGGAATGGATTCGTTAAAAAAACTCCATCTGGCCAACAACAAGTTCACTGGCAATATTCCAACCTCAATTTCTTCTCCTAGGCTTTTAGAAGTTAAGTTTGAGAATAACCAGTTTGAAGGGCGTATACCAGAATTCCCACCAGGGATCAAAGTCTTAAATCTTTCGAACAATAAACTCTCTGGTCCTATTCCTGATAGTATCAAGAATCTGGATCCCGACTCATTTTCAGGTCAGTACCTAACTAGACTAAATGTCGTACTCAATGCATTCCAAATTACAAGCTAGCTTCATTGAGAACAAAGTTTTTTAAGCTAATAGTTTTCAGATGCTTATATGTTGTTTTCTTTGAGACCTGAGAAGTGATATATGATTCTGTATGGTGCGCAATGCAGGCAACAAAAAATTGTGTGGTCCGCCTCTGAAAAATGTATGTTCTACTGATGCTCCAGCTCCAGCTCCGGCTCCTGCAGATGCAGCTCCTGCAGATGGAAACTCTGACAAGTCATCTTCGTCTCTTGGACGAATAATTGTGATTTTGCTAGTCTGTTTGCTAGCATTAGCTGCAGTTATTGTACTTTATGTAATGTACCACCGCAGAAACAACCATCAGACAGGAAGACTAGAAGAAAGTTCAATGCCAGATTCAGGTCCAAGTACTGCAGCTATGGAAATAGCTCCTCCTGCTGCTGCTGCTCGAGCTAAGAAGACTGAGCAAACACAACAGCACGGGAAGTTATCGTTCATTAAAGAAGACAGACAAAGATTTGAGTTACAAGACTTGCTTAGAGCATCTGCAGAGGTTCTGGGAAGTGGAAGCTTCGGGTCATCGTATAAAGCAGTGCTGATGGACGGACAAGCAGTGGTTGTAAAGAGATTCAAACAAATGAGCAGTGTTGGCAGAGAAGAGTTTCATGAACACATGAGGAGGCTCGGGAGGTTAAGCCACCCGAACCTCCTTCCCCTCGTGGCATATTACTACAGAAAAGAGGAAAAGCTCTTGGTTTTCGACTATGCATATCATGGCAGCCTAGTAGGCCTCCTCCATGGAAAGCGCAGCAAAGAAAATCCAGGACTCAATTGGCCAATGCGCTTAAACATCATCAAAGGAGTTGCAAAAGGATTGTGTTACCTCTACAATGAGCTTCCTAGCCTAATCGTACCACACGGTCACTTAAAGTCTTCAAATGTGCTTCTTGATAAATCCTACCAGCCCCTCCTAATGGACTATGCATTACTCCCTGTAGTAAACATGTCACAAGCTCACCAGCTATTAACAGCTTACAGGGCCCCCGAGTACTCTCAACAAGGACGAAACTCAAGAAAGAGCGACGTCTGGTGCCTCGGGGTACTAATACTAGAGGTTCTAACTGGTCAGTATCCTGTCAACTACATTCTTAATACCAAGGGAGATTTTGCAAACTGGATCAAAAACATCACCTCTGCTCTGCCAGTCTTGGAAGTCAGAAGTGTAATGAGCAGCGGTGTTCAGGTTTTCGATGAAGACATGAAGTCTACTGACAATGCTCGCGGAGAAATGGTGAAACTTCTCAAGATTGGCTTGAATTGTGTTGAGGCAGACATGGAAAAGAGACTGGACATGACTGAGGTTGCTGAGAAGATCATGTCAGTGAGAGAGAGGGATATTTGAACAATCCTTGTAAAATAAGAAAACATGCATTCATATCATTTGTGCAGGTTACATTGGCATCATCACAAGATAGGGAATGATGTGAAGTTGAAGGGTATCTGTGAATTGTGATTCTTACATGCATATATATAATTAGGTTCTAGTGTTTATGAATTTAATGAATTGTTTTATTGATAATTAGGTTCGGTTCGGTCCTAATTTTTTCAGAAATTCGGTCTATTCGGTAATAAAATTCGGTTCAGTTCGGTTCTTTTAACAAATATTTCGGTTCGGACCGAATAGACCGAATACACCAAATCATAAATACTATAATTTCATATTATATACATTTTATATATATATCTTAATAATTATAGTCATAATTTTTAATTTGTAATTGTATTTATAAACTATTAGAACTCTACATATCACATTACTTTAATTATATTTTAAATTTTATAATTTGTGATTTAATTTTTAATGAAATTTTCTTTTTGAAAAAAATTTCGGTTTTTTCGGTCCAAAAAAGCGAATTATTTCGGTTCGGTCCTGTCCATAATATAATTTCGGTCCGGTTCGTTTTAAAAAAAAATGACTATTCGATTTTTCGATCTATTCGATTCGGTCCAGTTTTGGACCGGGACCGGACCGGACCGGACCGAACCGGCCGAATGCTCAACCCTCGTCCCAACACGATGGTGGATGCTATTACGAATAGTTCGATATTTGGTTTGAAATGAAATTCTGCTCCAATTCGGTTCAATTTATAAATTAGTTGAACATAAACAAAAATTTAAGATTCGGCTATATATAAGTCATTAACAAGTTCGTTAAGATAGTTGGTGTGAATATACTTGTTAATATTTATCCATAAGCTTATGACACAGTAATTATATAAATATATACATAAGCTTATATAAACTCGGCAAACTTGTTTAATGAACATGCGCTTACGACAAATAATGAAACAGAACTACTCCAATAAAAATCAATTTAGAATGAAAACTAGAAAATAAATATTTTTTTTTAAAATTAATTCGAAATATAACACATATGGTATGCAAATCAATCGTTGAGAGATGTAGAAAAATACAGTGAAATCGAATTTTAGAAACAAATTACGGTTTGACAGGAAATATCAAAATAAAAACGAATGGGAAAAGCTGAAATTGGGTATGCGAGGGTGCAGGGAAGTTGGGTGTTGTGATTTAGGGGACCATTAGATTAAGTAGATCTAATGGCTTAGATTAGTTCTAAATTTGTATTTTAATTTTAGTTTGTATTTGATCATTCCTATATATATATATCTACGATCCATTTATTATTTTTTGTTAAATTAATTAATATTTTTTTATATATTGGATTTAATTTGTAAAGCATGCTAAATAATAAATATACAATAATTTTGTAATGCGTGCTAAACAATAATATATAATTTTTTACATAAGTTCATGTATTCGAAGAGTATATCATTATTTAAATAAAAATATTACATTTTATTCAAAATCAAATATTAAAACTTAAATGTATTAAATTGGCTCGTAGATTTTTTTAAAACATTTATTATAAAAACAAGTGAACTCCTGAAATATTTGTAAACCGTGAGCAGAGTTGTTCAAGAATTTATAATCAATATTTATAGTTCGCGAATTATTCGTGAACATGTTTGTTTGGTTGTGAAATATTTTTTCACTTAATAGGTTGATAGAGGAACAAATTTTTTGACTTTCGAGTTTGATAATATTTTAAGGAGTCAAAACATGAACACATAAGTGTTCGATTTGGTAAAAATATTTAACATATCTTATTTTATTATTATTAATAAATTAAAAAAGTAATATTTTATCTTTTTTTAGTTAATCCTTAATGTCGACCCTATCTATAATCAAACGTGCGTTGTTGTCTGAAGCATCACCTCAAGCCATACTCCACTGGATATTACATACATATATATACACACAATGAACAAATGTAGAGAGAGGAAAGAAGAGAGAGAGAGAGAGAGAGAGAGAGAGAGAGAGAGAGGATGGCTTTGTTAAGCATGAGCATCAGAAGCAGTCTAACAACTCCTCCTGCAACAACACAAGTAGTTGGTAATAAAGAAACAAAGAGTGGTGTTGGAGACAATAAGCTTAAAGAACTGAAGTCAAGAGTGTTGATACTTGGTGCTACTGGTAGAGTTGGAGGGTCTACTGCTATTGCTCTTTCTAAGTTGTCTCCTAATCTTCAGCTTCTTCTTGGTGGCCGCAACAAGTAACTTTTTCTTACCTCATTTCTGTCAACTTTCTTGAGTTTGTGTGTGTTTTAAAGATTCTGTTGAGCTGCTTGAGTTGGTTCTTAGGGTGGTATTGGAGAGATTTTTGTTTCGGAGAGGTTTCGAGTTTCGATTTTAATTCCTTTCTACCCTTCTTGCACTTAAATTTGAGAGAGAGATATAGGGAGAGATGGGAGAGGGGGAGAGAGAGAGAGATGGGAGGGAGAGAGAGATGGGAGAGAGAGAGAGAGATCAAGTTTCTAAGAAATTAGGCACTATGGTTTACCCAAAAATGGGAGAATGTCATCTATTGATCTCCACTATTCAGACCTATATAAATGGGATTTTTAGCAAGGGGTATTAAAGATGTAGTATAATCATATTAGGCCCTCCTTAAACCGACCTTGCAATTTTAGGACTAGGAGAGGTAGTAACCTGATAAATTATGCTTTTTATGCCAATTCTAGTATTGTATTGTTTATTGGGATACGACATGTTGGTTTCACAAGGGGGTTGGGGGTTAGAGTATGTCCTGAATTTCTGTACAAGATCGAATTGATGATTTTTTTTTTATGATGAGTAAAAAGATAATCAAGGTGTGCCTTTTAGTAGGAAGTATTGTTTTGTGGTATGACTATTTGGGCTAAAGAAGATAGTAGTTATGTCATAATAAACTTAAGTTGCCTGATGAGTGCGGGTGTAAGAGGTCCGGTCCAACCAAACTAATCAAGATCATGGGAGTAGTATGCAATTTAGAGAGTTGTGTGGAAAGTAATACAACAGGGGAAAAAATCAGTGAAAGTTAGCTTATTGTGTCAAAGATTAATTGAAGCCATTATTTTATGACATTCATATTAGTGGATTAATGGTTTTAACTTCCCTTTGAGTTTCCATTTTAAACTGTTATGGTATATCATATATGTTTTCTTGTGTTGTATTTTTCTGATTTGTATCTTTTGTTGATTGGTTAATCAGTGTAAGCCTGCAAGGCAATTTCTCACTCTTTGAGTTAAGATATATAGGTGTAGGCCAATAGCAAATAACATTTTGGTCATACTGTCTATATTTTTCCTATCAGATTGCTTTGTCGCACGTTATAAATGTTCTACTTGTTGTTTTACGACAGGGAAAAAGGGGAGTCTATGGTGGCTACATTGGGAGTCAACTCAGAATTTGCTCAAGTGAACATTGATAATACGGAATCATTGGAAGCAATTTTAAGTGGTTGGTGCTTCTCCACAAAAAGCTTGACGTGGTCCATTCATTCAAATTTTGAAATTTTACACACATTTCGTGATATTCTCGCACAACTCTACATTTTATTTATTTAAGGATACTTTAAGCATAGGTTGATATATTTTTTGTACCCTAATGTCTGTTACTTTTTGCTCATTTTTACCTCCAGCATCTATTTTGTCTAAATTTATCCAAATTTTAACACCTGTTGTGCTATGGGTTTTGTACTTGTGAGGATAGCAAATTAGTTAGATTTAAAAGGTGCTAGAGCATTCAGGTACGACTGAGCAAACACTAGGTTTAGAGATGCAAAGATAGACTTTAGGGTACTGGAGATACAATTGGTCAAATTATTACTAGGTAAGAAATTATTTTGCTGAAAATTTGGTAATTTACTACAAGGTGTTTCTCTTGTAGATGTGGATCTTGTAGTACATACTGCAGGGCCATTCCAACAGGCGGAAAGGTGTAGTGTGCTGGAGGCTGCTATACGGACAAAGGTGAGAACAAGGTAATAAGCACAGATGTCTCTTTTCCTTTTTCAGTTCAATTTTCCAAGACTCTGCTATGCATTCTGGTTGGCCCGCTAAAAAATTATAACATAAGAAATATTTTGCCGCTGACAGACAGCATATATGGATGTATGTGATGACACAAGCTATGCATTTCGTGCAAAATCATATATGGATAAAGCGATTGCGGCCAATATTCCAGCAATAACAACTGCAGGAATCTATCCAGGAGTGAGCAACGGTACTGTTCTAATTTTAATAATCATTTGTTAAACAAAACAGAATAACTAAAATAAGCATATAGTCCTGCTTTAGGACAACTATTGCTTGCACTTTGTGACTGAGTGACCTGGTGACATAGCGTCAAGGCTACTTGTTAAAATTTATATGTACTGTTACAGTATTTGCATCTTTTTTGCAGCTCACTGTCCAAACCGACAGAATAAAGTAGAAAAGTAGTGCTAGTGCTTCAGCCGTCACTTGATAAAGGTCCTAAAGGATATTTTTACCACTTGAGATTGTCACTTACAGTTCTACAGACATTCACAGTTTCCAATTATTTGGACTACTAAGTAGAAAATTTTGTCAAATGTGTGGGAACTACAACATAGAATTCTTTTTTCATGCAACTCTTAAATGTCGACTGTGCTTTGTCTATCATTATGTGACAGTTTGTCTATCAATATGTGACAGTGATGGCAGCAGAGTTAGTTCGTGCTGCAAGAAGTGAAAACAAGGGAGAGCCTCAGAGGCTGAGGTATTGTCTTGTACTACTTGAATGTGTTCTATGATCGGCATTATTCAGTAGCACTTTTGGAATTGTATAAATTCCTCCAGCAATTGTAGGTGGCACAAAGTTTTTATATATACTCATAATTCAAGACATTATGATTGGTGTTTGTACTGAGTGACTTAATTTGATTCAGTTTTGTACATAGTTATTAAACTTAGACTATGAAACTTTGAACTAGTTTTCGCTATTATGTTAAATACTCCTTCCCGTACACCCATATCTTATATTTTTTGCCAAGTCCATTTTCTTTATTTATTGGTTGGGCACGGAGGATAAAAAAAATGTGGATAAAGAATTGGGTGGGACGGATGGACTATCTTTGTTTATAGGACACCTAGCACTGAAAGCGGTCTTATTTTGTTAACCTCGTCACATTATATTTTTTAATTCTTTTTATCTTACTTAAAATCAATTGGATTTCCAAATCAGACTGGTCCCCAATTTAATCAAATATTCGTAGTTTCTACTTTATGAGCGTTTTCTATGGAAAGCAAAAGAATGTTAAGGTGATATATGGTATATTTCTAATAAATATATCTTAAAGAAAAACCAGTTCATCCCTGGAATGAAGATTTGTAGATAATGTAAAATAATACATTGTTCTGAACATTTGAGAATGGGTAAAAAAGTTACAATTAACTCATAATTGCAATGTCTGGTAAATAAGCTATGTCAGATCTTAGAAGACATCATCATCAGATGCATGCTATGTTTGTTTGCGAAATGATGTTCAGGATAGGTCTATTTCTTCTAGTTTACAATACAATATGGACTAAACTTCATCACTCTTTAGTCCATTTGCAGGGTTTGAAATCCGGCAAAGTGTATGGGACTTGATGATCCACCTTGAATGATCTAAAATGTATGAGAAAAATTCAATAGGATTACATAAAGGATCATGTATGGTATATATTTTCACTTGCAAGAAACAATAAAACAATCCATATGCTAATCTTCTCGCACTGTGAATTTTTCGATACACTTGCAACATTCCTCCTTTGCAATGGCTCGTTAATTATATGGTTTAAAGGCAACATTATGTACTATTCTTATATTATTAAATCAAAAAAATAATAATAAATTGCACGAGTCTTCTGCTCAACAAGTCTCGTAATCATCTCCGCGTGTAAGTATAGTCTCCAGCAACAATTCTATAGACCAGTCTCATTGTAATCTGATGCACTATAAGAGTCATTACATGTTGTTTTTGTTTTTAATGAAGTATCGATTCTGCTAACATTGTAGTGTGAACTTTTATATTTTTAGAGACACTACTTATTTTCCTGCTCATATAGCTTCTAAGATACTACTACTATTGTTTAAATGCAAGTAAGAAAGATTATAAAAAAACCTTAGCATCAAAAGAATTCTGCATTGTTGCTCGAACTATTGGTTATGTGCTAAATTGAATTTGGGCTCCCCCCCCCCCCCCCCGCCCCCTCTTTATCTTCCTCAAGATACTATTGTTTACTGCAATGCTAATATACTTGCTGGTTTAGATTCTATTATTATACAGCGGGTTCTGGTGGTGCTGGCCCAACAATATTGGCCACCAGTTTTTTACTTCTTGGAGAGGAGGTTGTTGCTTTTAATAAAGGTCTGGATAAAGACTTTGCTGTATACCTCATGCCTTTATTACTTGCAGAATATGTTTAACTAATAAAACCAAAATATTAAACCAGGAAAAAAGATTGAATTAGAGCCGTATACTGGAAAGCTGAATATTGACTTCGGAAAGGGGATTGGAAAGAAAGACGTCTATCTATTGTAAGTTTAAATTAGAAGTAAGAGCTCATTGCAGCATAGGATTTTTTTTCCTTCTAAGTACCGTTGTTGTAATAAGTTTGTTATTTAGAGAAATTGCCCTGAGGAACCTAATTCCGAAAGCAAAATCAACTGACAACTATTCAGTTAGCCTGCTTATGGATGATATATAACTTGGATGAAATAACTTTGTTGAGTAATAGAAAAGTTTTCTAATCAACAACAAGTACTGCAAAATTTATTTATTAACCCAATACTGTGAATAAAACTAAGTCTGCTATTAGAGCATGAACTATGTTAAATACATATCCTACATAAGAACATCTGTGAATTGTCTCATCCCATTAATTATGTAGTCACTTCCACCTCAATCGTGTCTATCTGGAAACTCCTCCAGCATACTTACAGACAAAAACTGTCATTTCTAGAAACTCCTAAAGCGAACATTAGATTAATATCCTTTTCTGCTATTATTTATCCTTTCGTAGTTTTTCTACATTTTATGACAATTCTTCATCTAGCAGTCGATACTTGGGTTCCCAAAAAGTTATGACAACAAGATAAGGACAGTACGTTGATTATTTTCCAAAGATGGGTTCCTCGTGATCCGCTCTTCGTGTACAAAGTTCGCCATCTGCATGTCTTCAATCTAGTTATATTTCTTTAGTAAATCTGGGAAGAATCAGCACGAGGTCTTGCTGGCCTATTTTATATTTGTATTTTTGTAAAGTGGATGTGGTGTCGATGCTGTAGTGCAACTGGCACATAGACCTCCGTAGCCGTTTCACTATACCTTGTTATGGTCTGGAAAACTTTTTTCAGTGATAGAGAGTCCTGTTCAGAATTTTCAGTCTTTTTTATAAAAAAAAATGCTTTGCTAATTAAACACTTTATGAGTTTGATGTTAAAAATATGTAGAGATGTATGCATTTATGTTTCTGCCTATATCAGTCTCTCTTTAACATTTTTACTCTCTCCAGGAACTTGCCAGAAGTAAGGAGCACTCACGAAATATTAGAAGTACCAACTGTAAGTGCTCGATTTGGTACTGCACCATTTTTCTGGAACTGGGGAATGGTTGCTATGACAAAGCTTTTTCCTAAGGTATATGTCTCCAATGAATCTCATGTATATTAAACAAATTTATTCTTGAATGTGAATCCTCAGTATCTTATTCCCTTATACTGATCATTCATGATATTTTACAAACAATAACAGTAGGAGAGATTTGTTGCAATTTGTAATGGAATACTGCAGTTACTGTTACTGAAAACCCTTTTGCATACTTCGGAATTGGGAATTGCAACAGTTTTATGTACATAATTTACGGGCAATATTTAATGGCAGATGGTAAATATAGGAGAATGTAGTTTTTGTTAGATTCGTACAAGTGATAAAAAGGTTTACAGGATACAAAGATTATGGCGCACTTTAAACTTTAGTTTAGCAGCAAGTGTGAGCCTACACTTCTGTAATTTCGATACTGATAAATCGATATATAAATAAAAATCTGGGCATGATGTTTACTATGGTTGTCCTTTCAGGAATATTTGAGGGACAGAAATAAAGTCCAACAATTGGTGAAATTATTTGATCCTTCAGTCCGTATAGTAGATGGGATATCAGGTGAACGTGTCTCAATGAGGGTAAGCTGTGCTAGCAGCATCTAGTTTAAATGCCAACTTCTGTTTGTGTCGGAATTTTATAACGGCATGAGTACATATATTCAAGTAACTTTTCTTTTGGCAGGTTGATTTGGAGTGTTCCGATGGACGCCACACACTAGGCATATTTAGTCACAAGAAATTATCTGTGTAAGTTTGGGCATACAGAATCACAAATATCGTTGTACGAGAAACCACAATATACCTTTTAGTTGCCATTTATATGTGAACAATATATTTCTCACATATTTAGCACATTTAGGTATATACTTATCCCTCGCATTAGTTTCATGTTATATTTAGGGCATCTTTTAATTATCTTAGAAATATTTTTCTGGTTATTAGACTTTTCACATGTGAGACTATCGGTCACTAATGACATAGTATTTTTTTGCTCTCGGGCACATACTATAGGGCTGGTTCTGTTATTATAGATATGTATAAAGGTTGGCCTATTTTGAGGTAGTCCTTGTAAATGCGGAAATTTTTGAATCATTTTTTACAGATCAGTTGGAGTTTCCACAGCTGCATTTGCGCTTGCTATTCTTGAGGGTAGCACACAACCCGGGGTTTGGTTCCCAGAGGAGGTAAGTAAAGCAATAATGTTATCTACCATGTTAGCTTAGTTACACTAATACATGCTGTGAACATTTTGTTACTCTCACTATATAGCCTGAAGGAATTGCTGTTGAGGCTAGGGAGGTTCTTCTCCAACGTGCATCACAAGGAACAATCAATTTCGTTATGAACAAGTAAAGTCTTCCTGTTCAGCCTTCCCACGATACTCGATATCCTACCTATTCATTCCTTCATGTAGTTTCTTACAAATATTTGCTGTCTTTGCAGGGCACCATGGATGGTAGAGAAAGATCCTACAATGGTTATATTAGGAATCTATGTATAGTAAAGTTATGCCTCTCAAATGTACCTCCATTTTAAACCACAGGTAAACAACAATCTTTGTTTGAATTTCTTTGTCACGAACGGGTTTAATGCATGTTATTAAACTAGCTGTACAACTTTGTTTACACATTCAGGCCCCCGAAAGCTAAATGTATAGCTAAAGCACACCAGATACCTGATGATTTTTTGCAGCAGTACTTCGTAGTAACAATGAAATTGAAGCGGCAGAGAATACGCTGTCTGAACTTTGTTGTAGAAATGTAGTAATGAGAATAACATCAGTTGAACACTCACAATTTAAGAGTTGTATATATGTGAAAATGCTTGGATTGTTCATTTGAAATTAGACTATAAATAGTCTCAATAAAACAGATTACTGCCAATGGAAGACCTGTTCTGCAGGTAAAATTGTAGCATTCAGTTCATTTTTGCAGCTTCAACCATTCCCACCATGCCTCGAAGTTTCAGAAACTGATCCATTTTTATTTGTTTTGTCATAATGCCTGTAATGTGTTTGTGTGTTCTGCAATGCCTCACATCACTTTTCTTGCACTCACGGCGGAAAAAAGGCTCCAAATATCACTATTTGCGGGGCGAATAACCCCAGATGTCACTTTTTTAAAAAATGGCCCCAAATGTCAATACAAAACAGAGTCTCGCCTTACATTTTTCTTAATCACAAAAACTTCTCAACCTGCGTTTTAGCATTAAAAAGGCAAAAAAAAAATGAAAAACGTGACACGCATCTACGTTTTTCATTTAGAGAAATAAAAAAAAAAACGAAACGCGAAATCACCTTTTTAATTTATAGAAAAACGGATCCTGAGATCCTGTTTTGAAATGACATTAGGGGTCATCTTTTCCTAAAATGACATTAAAGTCATTTTATCCCGAAAAGTGACATTTGGAGTCAACACCCTACGGAACATCCCTTTTCAGGTCTTTATGTTTACTATTTCCATGGAACATCGAATTCTTTAAAAGCTGTATAATGAATAAACAACCATTCTATATTTTGTTTTCCTCTTAATATCTTTATCTAATCCATTTAATCCTTTCACTCCTAAACAACCAGCTGAATAGTATTGATATTTTACATTTTACCGGCTAAACAGATCATATATGAGTCCCAATTTTTACTTTGTAGGGACTCCCTCCTTTCTCATCTTCTCACATTAGTGTCAACCAAAAATTAAGCTGATAACATATAAATATTATTGCAGAAAAATTTTACTCTTCAAGAACACTTCATATAACTGAAAAGATTTCCAATGTATGAGCTAGATATGTTCTTCCAATTTCTGTACAAACCAAAAATCAGCTTTTTATCATACAGTCAGATATCAACTCTGAAAACATCTCGCCGGACTAGAATCTTCATCCTCTGAAAGTATTATCACTCATATTTTACCAAAATTATAAACCCGGCACATTAATGTCCTTCTCATTTTAAAAGATGTGAGATCACATGTTCTGCATACATGGGCACCATGCTTTCCCACAGCCATGTAACTGACTCTAAGCAATCAACAATTCCACAGCTGGCGTGACGACATTGTAAATCTCCACAGTCACTCCAAACTTTCAACCAAGTTTACAGGGTACAATAAACTCCTAGTAAATGTTGAAAGATGCACAACCATATTTTGGAGTGGAAAGCTGCCTTCCCTGGCTTTAGATTGCACAGGAAACCATTCAAACAAACATCTAAAGCAAGCTTTTAAATCAGTTACGACCAACCAACACCAATTTGGCAATTGTGAAAGTAGAATGTCTTGTTCCGCTTAGACGTCTTTGAATAAAACCACCACTCTCTAAAGATGTCATTACAATGACCATTTGAACTTGATGTCAGACCAACATCTTATCATGAGTACCTGTTAGATCGACTTCTTTCTGATCCCCAAGGCTGGGAATTTCCATACGACCTCAAAATTTCTTCCCAATTCCTCCTGCTTCCACTTCTATCAAATTGATAATTATGGACATCTGCAGTTGTTCCAGACATGTTCCCTTTTCTATGACTGTTTCTCACCACTTCTTCCTGATCATATT
Organism: Apium graveolens; assembly: GCF_009905375.1. NCBI lineage: Eukaryota > Viridiplantae > Streptophyta > Magnoliopsida > Apiales > Apiaceae > Apium > Apium graveolens. The sequence continues at coordinate 314,487,794 of NC_133651.1, read as the reverse complement.
GTTCTTGATCAAACCTTGACCGCTGTAAAAAAAGTATCAAGCCAAACACGGTTTTGAATAGAAATTAAGAATTAATAAACAAAAAAATTAGTAAAGCAACAACCTCCAGTATCAATAAAAAAAATTAGTCAAACACAGCTCGTGTGTGAAATTTAAAACACAAAGACTCAAAACATAAGTCACACCTTGACAGGGTCCGAGAGCACCGCATATGCCTCTCCAATCATTTTGAAAAGCCTCTCAGTATCTTTGTGGACCTCATCTGCTATTTCCTTCCAAAGATTATCATCGCCACTGTCACTTTTAGTCAAAAACTGTCCAGCCTGCATTTGTTCAGCAGAATTTCAGAAAGCTGCAAATATAATAGCAAAATTACTGGTGTAGAATTCAATAAGCTGAAAACCTTGTCGGGGTGATGTCTCAGTGCAGCTTTCCTATATGCCTTCTTAATCTCAGATGTTGCAGCAGATCGTTCTACGCCCCTAAGTTTTCATTATAGAAGTCAATTTTTAAGAGTAAATAATAGGTTTTGAGCGGCCCGAAATAAAATAAAATTCTATATTTAGAATAAAGCTACTAACTGGTAAATGGTAAATGAGTTACCAGATACAGATTTACAAAGCTCAGATACTTAAAAATTAGCGCAAAAATTTACATCATTACTGATGGTTGACATTTTGCAGTAAAACTGCGATCTTTAGAGGGAACACATGTCCACAAACTTGTAAATAGGTAAACGCGAGTATCTACAAACTCATATTTGTACTCCTGATATTTGTATTTATACCCATGTCAAAAGGACATGACATTGGTGTGTGTATGGCACCCGAGTCTCATCCTACAAACTGAAACCCGACAGTTCACCTTGTAACAATCTAGTTCAAAATGAGATATATGGTGTCATGACAACTTGTTTCTAGAAAGCAAGTTCCATCGAAGACTCGTTTTAATATTATCCGTTAAATGGTATACCATAAATTTCGTACATGTAGGTTGTAGACACTATTTCTTAAAAGTGTATATATAATGTTTATATAGAACTTTACATTTTATATTTACTTGCCAAGTCCGAGCACCTGTGTATAATATCGGATCCATATGCAAGAATCAAAAATTATTTTAATCCAGGAATCTAACACTTGGATCCGCACCCATTACCGAGTCGGGGTAACATAGGTACAGTACAATAGGACTACTAGTAAACCATCTTAAGGTCAACTAAAAATTTAAGCAACTTGCAACAATGAGGTTTGTACAAATATGTACTCACACTAGCCTGCTTATTATCCCTATTTTGAACTTTGTCTATTGACACTTATGGTGAAACTGCTGAATATTTACTTCTTCTATTATAGGTTGATTGTCTTGCATACTAAACTTGTATGTCCAAGTTAAACATTAAAAATATTATACGAGCAGTATAACCTTTGGCATATAAATCAAAGAGATATTTTCTTTCTGGTCTATCATAAATATAAAATTTAGGTTTTATGATTCATTTGGATTTTATGTTATAAATTTTCATATATCGGGTTGGATGAGTTGCTATTTCAGTTATTTAAGCTTGTATGCTGAGTCGCTTTACAGCGGTACCCTGTCCAATTATGGATCCTCTTCCAGGGATCCTAATATTCTCAAAATTAAGAATCTGATGCTTGGGTCTGCATCCATGTCCGGCACCAGTACACGAGTCTGGGCAATACAGTAAATTAAAAGTGAAATAATTTATAGGCGCTGCAAAATGGGATCAATTACATTAAAAATTTGAGCATTTTTTTACGAAGAGCAAGAATAACTTACAGAATCAGGTACATATTTAATGGGATGTCCTTTCTGGCTTTTTCTTCCATTATATAAAGCCGTTGTTGAGTTTGTTTTAGCTCATTAAGGCGGCTCATTCTATCAGATGGTCCGCTCTGATTAACCTTGTCCTCTACATGCCTCTTGAGAAGAGATTCAAGTCTAAGAAGATCTGTAGATGCTTGACCGAAATCTCTAATCATCTCAAACAAGGTGGCCCGCCTAGAAATTGCCTGCAAATAAGTTATGCAATGTCAACAATATATAGGGAATAAAACTGACAAGATATCCGTACTGAGAAAACAGATTCACTGCTTGAGACAAAAAGACAGAGTAATTTGATATTTTTTGACATCTTGATTGTGTTCATGACATGTACTATGGGAGTGCTTCATTTTTCAAAATTTTAAGTTTCTAGATTTCAATTTGCAAATATTTAACACCATCCACCTATGTCAAAGTGTTTAATTTAAAAAAATAAAGTACCTAGACACAGGCTCAATAGTTGTACCCCTACCTACATGTAACTCTGAGTTTGTACACAATATCACTATATTGTGCCTTCAACAAAGTATCCCAATGTTAATGTCATAAAAATTGTCCTACAACATTGAGAATCGCATAAATTTACAATCAGTAAAATGGTATGGAAGTTCGAAAACATGATTCACATGACAAACCTTTGCATAACTTCCATCAAGTGCTATAGCTACGCTGCAATCAGAAATAGCATATGCGATTTGTCCCAGGGCTTGATATGCTGCAGCACGATTACAAAAACAAACGGCTGCAAAAGGACGTGACTCTACACTGCATGATAAAGCTGCAGTGTAATGCTCAATAGCTTCTGCATGTCGGCCGGATTGAAATGCTTCATTTCCAGAAACCTGCAATGAAAACAACATTAAAAGGATTCTAACAAAGTTCAAGATCAAAAAATACCCAGAAAATATTTCATCATACATGTTAAACTAGAGATAACAACTAAAAGGTAGCAAAGCAGTAAAGCAACAAGCAAGCACCATTTTTGAAATTGTTTAGAGCTTAACCGATTGATTGGACCTTTTTTCATATACAATATACCCTTTAATAATGCTAAATGCAATGAAGACATCCCAGCCACCAAAGCCAACCGCTTATCACAGTACTAACTACTTTGACACTAGCATGACCCAAACAGTAGCTACTGGGGACAGCGGCTTACTAGACTCGGCTACTTTTAGTTATTGACCTAAAAACTGAAGCTGATCTTGAAAGTACAAAAAAGATTGGGGGGGTGTTGATACAAAGAATAACAGACACCACAACAAAAAGACTAAAATTGCATGAAGGACATGAATTTTAACTAGTCATCAACTAACATCTAGCAGAAAGAAAAAATTGGCTTGACAAGAACATAAAAAATATTCAAAGACGAAAACATCATATTATTGTAACTTAGTAATTTAGAATACTTAAATTTTTTGATGCATATTGTAGAACACTAACTTTTTAGAATTCTTGCGGTACATTTGGGTCAAGATGTATCAATGAGATGTAGCATCAATTATAACAAATAACTAGGAAATAGTAGTTCTGTTCGAGAATCATTTGTAATATGTTTGCTTTAGACAGAAAAAGATTGAGAAGGTTTAGTATTGCATGATATTTAAGGGATCCAAAGGTTATATCCAAAGGTCATAATAAAATCTAAATGATGGCTAAATATACTAACAAGTGTGCCTAGAGACAGATTTCTAAATGAGCCCTTTGTGGACTAAGATGATATATTTATAAATTGAACAATGAATGAGATTTTCTTCTTATACATTAGACTTATACAACACATAGCACCTGGCTACTACAGATATATTGCTTAAACTCCTGTCAAATTTCTCTGCAAATCTTTGTATTGTTCAAATACTAATATTTGTAATTAGACATGTTGCATGCCAAACAACGAATTACTATGTCTGCATATTTTAAGATGGAGTGATTGGAAATGGACATGGAATGAGAGTTTGATATTTACAACTAAACACTTAAATATAGATAGTGTGGGTACTTGTTAACTCCTGAATTAGGTTGTTCATAATAAAGCTCATTTTCTTACGAGCCTAGTCAATTAGGATTTGGTTTGGTCTATTCAATATTTATACTTCGTGGGGAATGATATTATTTTCGCACCTGCTTGATAAAATTCCAATTTTACAAAAATATTGACTGAGCTTCGTCCTTCTGTGATGAGGAACGGGAACGAAAATAAAGGAGTCTTTTATTAGTTTATATATATATATATATATATATATATATATTCGAGAAATTAGTGTATTTACACACACACACACATTTATATATATATATATATATATATTGTGGGGGCTAATAGTTTACTAATTAGTAGATTATACAATAAGCCCAGCTGTCATCGGGCCGTAGTCTATTAGGTTATTTAATTAGGTATATTATCCTCTTTATATAATTATGATGTAGACTGTACTTCACATTGTTAAGTATTTTTCTTTTAGTTTTTAAGTTTTTTTCTTTCTACAATTTATAATTTCACGTTCTTTACTTTTTTAACTTCTTTCTTATTTATGGAATTTGTATGTTTCTTTCTTCTGTTTCTTACTTATGTACTTTTTATTCGTTTGTATTCTTTAATTTGTCTGTTTAGTAAAATCATGATGTGTCTTTAAGATTCTTTTGTGTACTGCATATATTTTATTAAAATTATGTATTTTATGTGTTCTTTGATTTTTTTAGGTGTTGTGCAACTAATTTTATATTACTTAATTTTTTATGTGGTATATTCTTTGCTATGTTTCTGTTTTTAATCTCTTTTTTTATATTTGTTCTGTAAAACAAAAACATGTGTTCTGTAATTATTTTTACCGAACACATGGGTTATTTTTATTCTTATGCCGTGTTCCATTTTTTCGTCTTATTTTGTGTTCTTTAAATTTTGTTGTCTTTTTCATTTTTTTAATCATACTCTTTTTGTATGTTTATTTATAACATGACAACAATTTTTTTAATGGTTTAAACATGTGTTATTTTCACATAAGATACATCTAATGGCTAACATTTTGTTGCATTTTGTTTTTTATTGTATGTCCCCTAAAAGTTTTACATGTTCGGTAAACTTACTGAGTGTTCTGTAAACTTTAGTGTTCTGTTTTTTTGTTAATTATGTTCTGTAAACTTTATGTACAGTTTACTTTAGTGTTTTGTATTTTTTTATTAGGCTTAATGACATTTTAAACCTCAAACTTTGCACCAATATACTCATCAGCCCCTGTTCATTACTGTACCTTTTTGCCCCTAAAGTACTGAAAACGTAACCTTTTACCCTTAGACCGGCCGGTTTTCACCCGGTTTTTTTTCCCGGTCCAAGGGTAAAAAAGCACATTTTGGATACCCAAGGGCTGAAAAGATAAGCTTTTAAACTTCAGGGTTTTATGAGTACACTGGTGCAAACTTTGAGACCGAAAAGGTCATTAAGCCTTTTTATCAATGTTATGTTCCTTTATGTGTACCATAATTTTCTGTTCTTTTCTTAATTTTATTTGCATATCCAGTATTTCTTTTTCTAGAAATTGGGTACCTTAGATTTAAATTATATTTATAAATAATAAAAGGAATTCAATATTAAAAACCCTAAAAATATGTAGCATATTATATTTACAAATGATTTATACCATTACATAACATTTAAATTCAACATGTTACATGGGGAGGAAAAACATGTAAAACAGAAATAATTAAAAAATAGGAACTGCTACTCTCACCGTCAGGCAGTTTTTTATACATTACTTGGTGTTTTGTACGTGTCAATGGTGTTGTGTATGTGTCAATATCTGAACCCCTCCCGTAAAATAAATCTAATGGCTAACATTTAGTTACTCGGTTACCCATATAAAATAGTTACCACTTGATCCCTCCTCTAATGGTGTAATCCCTACGTACTATTCAGATTTGATTATAATTTATTGCTTAGTATCTGTTTAATATTTTGTGCTGCATCATTCTGCAGTTGGAAACCTATTGGGGTAGAATTGTGCTGTGGTTTAATCTCCTGGTATTGCTACTTCCATTTGACTTATATTTTTTTCTACAAAATGAAGTCTCAACAAACTAGAGGTAGGGTAGTCCCGACACAATTTAGTTTCCTTTCTTTATTCTCCCATATCAGTCACTTTGAAGGACTTGCTAATTTATTTCTGTTATTACTCTTACTGAGTTTGGATGAACAGAAAAATGTGCGACCATACAGGGAAGGGGCCTAGTGCAGTAATAGGTCCGTACGCCCATAGAAGAACATACAACAGGAATTTTCTGTATAGACCCACACAGAGCCATAGAGGTATTGATCATACATACAAGTAGATATTGACATACACACATGTACACCCACCGACAGAAATACAGATGCTTATCATAATATAATCAACTAACAAAGCACATAACAAAATTCAAAACAATTGTCAAACACTCAAACTTGAGAGACAAAATGGGCACACCTTAAAACGCAACAGATCTCGTATAGTGCAAGCTAATGGTATCACTGAATCCATAGATTTGTCGTTCCTGCAATGTTTATATTGATACATAATACCGGTTAACCAGACAAAAAACTACAAAGCGATTCAGTACAAGTATATTAGATATGTTCTACCTTTCTGTGATTAGCACAGATTCCTCTTGTTTCTTAACAAAATCAAGAGCTTCGTCCATCTTTCCTAAATAGAAGTAAGACTTAGCTATGAAGTTCCACCGCCAAAGCCTAAAGGAACAGCTTGCTCTTACTTCAGGATCATCCCCATTATTTAGCCTGTTATCACGACCAACTACGGAGCAGTTAATCTTTGCGGAATCCATGGTCTTCTCACAAAACAGAATCACCTCATCATATCTTCGCAGCTGAAGAGAAACAAAAAGGACATCACCATTATATAAGCGGAATATGTGGAACTATCACATATTTGCTTGCTCGTACAAATGGCGACTTGCATACAGTACATAGATAATTTTATTAAAGTTTATAAGCATGGTCAGATGACAACAAACCATGAAAAGAACATTTGCTTTCAATTCCTGCAGCTTTTCAGAGAAAGAACTTATTGTCAGAGCTTCTTCAATTCTCGCCAAGGCATGCTCAGCATAAACAGCAGTCCCTTGTTGCAAAAGGTCAGCAGATTGCTTCATGCACTCCAATATTTTCTGATATAGAAATAAGTTCAAAATCACTAGAACAAACTCTTTGTTAATATTTTCAGGGAAGTTAAACAAAGAAATATTTTCAGTCACGTTAACATCAAAATGTAACAGAAATCCATAATAATGATAAAGTAACTCAAATTTATTAACAAAATTAACACCTGAAAGGAACTACAGAAGAAAAGACAAAACACAAGATCACATCTGAACAAGAGTGTATATCAAGCATCAACTTCAGGAAAACTTAATTAGTAATAGCAAAAGTCTGAAGTTTGTGGTGTCTAATCAACCTAATAACTGAGATAGTACAAAAGAATAAACTGCTGAAATTCAGGATCCAAAAATTTGCTAGATGTAACTACAATTTTTTAAATTTTTTTTTGGATGTAGATTTTAACTTAGAAGCTATAACATGCTGAGAAATATGATTTGAATCATAAATTACCTTGCTTGTTAAAAACCCACTTGGCCACTTCAGATTCTTCCCAAGTCCCAACCCCCCCCCAGCCCCACCAAAAAAAAAAGAACCCCACTAATTCCGCAAATCAGCACCCTTGTCCCAACTAAATTAACATACACCCTGAGAATCTTTAAGTTGCCTAAATGCCAAATGGAGTTTACAATTACATGCAAAATATTCAGTCAAAAATAACATTTCTATCTTGCTATAAAAAATTTAAGAAGCTCTGACCGATATTATATAACAAACTGCAGAATAATATAAAATAAAGGCATAAAACAGCAACAAGAAACTTGCTGATTAGGAAATTACTGATAGATATACCTTTGCTTTATCCATTCCCTCGGATGCTTCTGCTAGATGTTTAGTGTCCAGGAAAGCACCACTTCCTGCCTGCAGGCATTTTATAAAATGAACCGATGCAATATCTGCTTCCCCTAAGGCTAGATAACAGCTACAAAAAAAATCCAGAAGTTAGTTACTACTGCTGGCACATAAATTTATCCAACTGTAAATAATCATGTTATAATATAATTGATACATATGTAATCATGTCATAATATAATATAATATAATTAATACACAAGCTTTGTATATTAATAGGAGAGTACTGGTAGATTTCCCTCTACAAATAGATCTTATGACATCATCCAAATTGTAAAAGAGCGCAGCAGTTATACTCAACAAACTCAGAACAAGAAACTGAAATCCTTAAGAGCAAATGTCTTTCCAGCCCTCTGCATTTAGCTTCCTTTACAGAGTAATTCTACTTTTCCCGCCAAACATTATTAATTGATTTGCATTCCTAGTTACCTAGCAGCTGCATTCCTTCAAAGAGAGCTTTGACCCTAGACCTTTTAGTAGAATCGTCTTATCCAGTTTCATTGTTTCATGGCCTAAATTTTAAAAGCAGTCCATAATATACTTATTTTTTAGAGCAGTCCATAGTTTCATAGCTTGCACTGGGGGAAGTCCATACAGATAACACAATTTTAAAGTTAGATATACTTTTTTAACCTCATAAAATGTGTACACCACTTGCATACTCACTACCCAAACATGATACTATAGTAATCTAGCGTAAACACACTATATATCACGTGAAACCAACATAGATTCATTTTATTGTAATCACAAAATTCAGTATTGTAACTGCATGCAGGCATGGAGCACAGACCACTATAACCTAGTGCATACCAGACGTATTTTTTACTGCTAAGCTAACATCTACATGTACTTTACTGATTTACATGTGCCTATTACATGTTTTAATTAACATATAATAGTGTGTGTCTGTGTGTGTGTGTTAGTTTGCTCCATTTAATATTAAATTTCATCTTCTAGGTTGTCTTGTAGCATATTACGACACCAAATAGAGTACCAAGTACCAACTAAACATACCCTAAAAAACTACATATGTTACTGTGTCCTTAATGTACCACATACCAAGACATGACATAGATCTAAATTCTAATCACACAAGCCACAGCAAACTACTAAGCCTTTCATGACATCTAACAGATAAACAGTGCAAAATAATAACGGATAGATTGACAAAAATGGACCTACAATTTTTAAGATGTCATGAACTATGCAAAAGGGACAAAGTGTTCAAGTAAGTCTTCAAAAAAGGGATAATGTCGATATCGTGCTTTTTAAATATGTAGCAATTATTATAGTAATATTTACACATGCTAAATATTAGACTGATATGCATCATACAGAGGCCGTACCAAGTGGAAAGGTCTAGGAGTTCATGTAAGCAAAAACCATTGCTAATTCAGTAATTCCCTACTGACTTCAAATTTTGCAAAAGTTACTACCAGTATAGCTTAAATTAAAAAATCTATTAAGTCCAATCAGAAGATAGTGTTTACATTTTTCGAAACACAATCTATACTTATACATGTGAAATGGGGGGAACACAGTTCTCATACACAAATCCTTGCAGAATTTGCATATTTATCATCATCGTAAATATATATAAGCTTAATGTAATATAATAATTAGGTCAAGGTAGACAGTTTGGTCAGTTATAATTTTACTTCATTATGGTACAATGAAACTTTACCAGAGAATTCTAATTTAACTTCCTCACATAAACACAGTAGCCATTAACACTATTCCTTAGAAAAACACCTTATAGAGTACAGACATATAGCCTTCATAACGCTCAACAACGTAAAGAAGATAATAATGTAAATAATACATGTATATACATATATACTATATTTTATGACAAATGTGAATGAAATCAAATATTCTGAGAAATGTTTTCCAATTCCAAACTATCTCAGTTCCTTGAAAATAATTTGTACATTTAAGTCTATTTCAACTTTATGACAAAACATATTTGGTTGTCTTGTAGATTCTATACAAAATTACAAATTACATATTTACAGGAGTGTACATAAGGACAGATAAGACGAAATATTCAGAAACTTTATTATAATAATAATTTGAAACTAATTAAACAACTATTATCAAAATAAATATAAGACAGCCTTGCGCAGCTGTGTTTTTGGCTAGTAACTTATAATTACCCACAGAAGGCCATTTTGGTTATATAATAAAGACATTAATAACTTCAATTCATGTCAGATAATCAGAAACCCGGCAGATAATTAACTATAGAAAGAAAAATTTACTTTGCAGCTCGAAGTTGCACCCTAAGAAAGCTGGGATCTAGGTCAGCAGCAAGCATACAGTCTTGCAGTGCTTCTCTCATTCTTCCGGAACACATAAGTGTTGCTGCACGGTTGCTATAGCAAAGCACCAATGCATTAATACAACTTTTAGATGTCTCACTTCTTGACACACAGTTCACGCCTTTTGTGTAACACTCTTCTGCCTTCAAAAAATCGCCACTTGCATATGCTTGGTTTCCCCTAAAATACAAAGAGATCAGCACTGGTTACCAAGACATATTATTGATGTCTACGATGACATGTATAGGAAACTTACTGCGACCAGTAATTACATAACTGACTATTTAGATTTGACAAATATAAAGAATAATTACACAAGACCATGAAACTAAAATCCGACAGAAAAATATAAGCTTTTATCAGGAAGATATTAAACCTTAAGCGCCACTTCTCACAGGCTTCCTGTGCTGCGATGCTCGTACCAGAAGAGAAACCTACTTGCCTCACCTCCTGATCTTTAACTGGTTCAAACTTTATTTCACCTTTGCCAAATAACTTAGATTCATCACCCTTCCGACCCTGTCTAGGGGATGGAATGGAAGATGTTCCGGAAAATGGGAAAAATGGTGAAGTGGACGATTCAAGAGGAACTTTATCATTTAGGAACGAACTATGAGCAGTACCGCCTACTTTCAATTTATGTTTCTTTTTGTAGTGGCGTGTATCAGCAGATACTGGAGCTTGATTAGAGGAAGATGCAGCAAAGGTGAAGCTGCTGCTTCCAGTATCTTCGATACTTGATGAAAAATTAAATTGTGTCTTTCCATCATTATCCTGCCTCTCCAATGATGAACATGAACTGATTTCAGTCTCACCTGCAGTAACAAAGGTATCACTGCTATATTCCAACTGTTCAGCCGCAGACTTAAAACTCTCGGTCTCGGCTCCTGAAACGGACTCCTCCGATGGAACTTCGGCGACAAACCCTTTATCACAACAATCTGTACCAGCTTCGTACCCAAAGCCTGTATAATGTGTATCACTTTTATTGATATTCAACCGATTTGTTGCATCAGCCAGATCTTCATCGATTGCATTAGTTGAGACTGGTGGATGTGATTCACTCGACCCGCAACTGTCATCGGGATATATAACCTCATCTAATGTCACGGAAGTTTCTCTTGACTGATTAACTTCAGCTACTGTTTCTTGATACGGAGAGACGTCCATCGGCGAGTATGCTTCAGAAGAGTCACAATTTTCACGAGAACTAACTTCTCCGAAAACAAATTCTTCATCACGCATCAAATGACCTGCATTGGGCTTCCCCGAAACAAATTCTTCACCACGCATCAAATGACCCGCATTAGGCTTCCTCACATTCCTCTTCTTCTTTTTCAACTTAGCTTCTTTCGTAACAACCCCTCTCGGCTCCCGGTTCCTATCTAACCCCGAAACTAAATACTCTTTCAGGTTCGGAGTTTTAAACTCTACATACGGTGTCCTCATTTCATCTCGTTGATTAAAAACATTCCCCACACCCTCAGAAGCACTCAAAGGATTCATAACCGGTCGTAATTTAACTCCCGGAGACGAGAACGCCACATTATAAACCGCTTCACTCTTACTCCCAAAACCAGCATCACCTCGATCCGACACCACAGACTCCTTAATATTCAACTTATTAAACATATCCGGAAGTACATTACCGCTCGTATCCCTCAAACCACCAAATTTCAAACCTCCTCCACCAACATCACCACCGGTCTCTCCAATATTCAATTTACTTATCTGATCCGGAAGTTCCATAACTAAACCACTATTACTGCCACTAGCATTACTCCCATCCGAAACATTCATATTCCTAATTTTATCCGAAATATCCATACTCCTAATATTATCAACAAGCGTATCGTGATTTATACCACTAGCATTACCACTAGCACCGAACACGAATGGCGGATTCAAACTACTACTACCACTACTGCTACTACCGCTTCTCATTTCCGTAAATTGCGAAAACCGATTAAAACCGGGATTAGGTAAAGCAGCGTTGTGTGACGGAGCTGGTGTGTGCTTTCTAATCTTAATATATCGAGATCTAGATTTAGAATTCGAATTCATTTCATAATTTCAATTGTTAATTTCGATTGCTTAGCTAATTTTGTGTGTGTGTGTGTCTATTAAACTCGAAAAATTAAAAAATAAAATAAAGCAGAGAGTAATAGAGAGAAATAACAGAAAATCTGACCGTTGTAATTAGGGTTTGGAGATGATTGAATCGGCTTGAGTTGTGCGTTTTGATTGTGATTGGCGAGAAGCAGTAAGGTTGATCTATACTTCTGAGCTAAGAATACGAGAGAGAGAGAGGAGGGGGCTACAATGTGTCACAATTTTGCCATATTTATGTATGCGGATCCAGTTATATATTTACAAAGTTTGCTATATATTATGTAACAAATTATTTTTTCGGGAAATTTTTGGAAATTTTTGTTGGGAACTAAAACAATTTACTATATAAAATCTATATTTTAATATTATATTCTTACTATTACTAGTACTAGCTTACGTCCCGTGTGATGCACAGGTCTTGGTTAAAATTTATATAATTTTATTAAAATTTTATATAAATAATTAAATACTAAATTATAATTATATAATTATAATTTCAAGTTAGGTTTAAATAGTATAAATCGTATATGATTGATGAGATCTTATTCATAAATAATAATGTAAATGTTTGTTGTTGGTGAGTGATATTCGAATCTGAAAACTTATATTTATATTTATAAATAATATACATGTTTGTTGTTAACGGAATTCGAATCTGACAACTTATATGTATTTTTATAAATAATAATATAAATGTTTGTTATTGACGGGGTTCGAACCTAAGAACTTGTGGAGTGTATTTTTTTTATTATGTGGATCTAACGGCTCTCATTATTTGATGAAGAAGATCCGACGGTCGTGATGTAAAGGGATAACCAAAATGAGGGGTCAACCAAATTACAAATTATACCCCATTTCGGTTATTATAGTATGTAAGATAGATATAACATGTGTGATGCACGGTCGTTTTTATCATTATAAATTATAATTTTAATAATATATTTCTTGTAGGATTCGATCTTATATCACTTGAATAATTATATTTAATATTATATCAAACGATTCTCATCAATTTAATCTGACGGCTCTAGATTGATTGACTAAGGACTAACAACCAAACTTTTAATGTTTCGTCTTTAATTTAATATAATAGTATAGAAGATAGATAGATTGATATATAAATAATCAGCATATATTAAAAAGAATTATCCATAATATTTTTAGAGACAAATTGGTTTTATTTGGAGAAAATAAAAAAAGACAACATATTTAACTTAAAAAGACATAGATTAAAAAGAAGTGTCTAAAATATTTGTAGAGAAAGAGTTGTTTTCGTTGTTGAAAATAAAAAGACAACGTATTTAATTATAAATGTAATTGGTTAGATATTAATTAAGTAAAGGCAATTGAGTATAATATTAATTTTTTTTAAGAAAGGGCAATTGTGTAATTGAAGGAAGAACCGTAAAGTTTCGTATTTAATATAATAACTAGCATAATAACCCGTGCGAGGCACGGGTCATATTCTAGAGTTTTTTTATGCATCATGCAATTATAATGTTTGTAGAGAAACTCCAATAATATCTTTATATAGTAGGCTCTTGAGTCAAATTTTGAAGAAAAGGAGATAAAATTTCTCTCCAACAAGTTTCATGTTCTCATCTATAACATTAGGAGATTCGAATGCTTCCTCACTCTTATGAGTGAATATCCCCTCAACTATTATTATATTATATTTTTTCTTACCGGTTATTTTATATTTAATGAATGAATATAAACAAGGTAGTAAGTGTACGTTTAAAACGAAACGATTAAACTTAATCTGTAGAATGCCGTTAGTATGTTTACAAATAAAAAACTACAAATTAACATATATGTTGAATGCAGAGTTGACCAAAATCTTGAATTTTATTTAAATAAACTATATGTACTGCTCTATATTATTACTGAGTTCACTACTAACTTACAATTAGTTTACTCAATTTAAAAAGATAAAAAATGCATAACTGAAGTCAGAATAATTTGTAATCATAATATACAATAATGTAAAATTTACATTATTGTTAATATTAAAGTTGATTTTAATGAAAAATATTAGTTTTTGAAATTCAACGTATGTATGTATGGGAAAATGTTAAATTTTTATTTACACTACTGTTAACAGAGTAAAATTAAGTTATATGTACGTGTGTGTGTTGGCATGTAAATTATTGTATGTTACATCTCTTAGTAAATTATGATGGTTTCAATTATTTATATGTTAAATGTCTTATTTATTACATGTATAATCATTATTAACATCTAGTGAGATAATTGATTACTTAAATAAAATGAATTATAATTATTCAAAAATTAAAATTATATAATAAATAAATTGCTATAATTTATATATGATATTGACATTATCACTGACAAACAATCCATATCTATTTTTTACGCAACCGGGTATCAATCATGGTTGTAACATAAAAATGAATTATATATTTTTAAGATTTATTATTGATATTCATGATTTTTTTCAAGAATTCGAAAGAAAAATTGTATTTATATCGTTATTTAAACTATTTTTAAGTTTATTTTATTACGACTCTAATATTTCTTCATATAATAATTTGATAACATTTTATACTATTCTTCTAAAATAAAAAAAAATCAGTTCAATTGTAACACCCCAGTCTCACATCGAGGAGATTTGAGACTTCTGTTCAGTTTATAAAGCAAAAGACTACTACTATATGCACCAACAAATCATGATCTTTTGGGGGTCTGTGGTGGGCTTGTCGTAACCCAAGTTGGTTGTACTCGGGACAGTATGCTTCGAGTTATTTCGGACTCGGAATCGGGACTTAACCCGGTTTTCGAAAAAGACTAGGAATTTGATCCGGGTTGTCACATCGATAAAGTTTTATAAATATCAGTTGAACTGGTTAATTCCTTCAAATTATTGAACAATATATGTTTTGTTCCTTAAATAATATAAAATGCATTGAATCAAATGCTACAATATATTATAGATATAACTTTTATTTGAATAATTCAAAATATTAAAATAATTCATATTATTTGTACAATGTTATCTTGATCAATGAATATTATTGATCTAAAAGAATTCTTTTTAAAAAGTTAGTTTTTTAAAGTGAAAAATGAAAAATAAATCGATTTAATCATCGTAGTTTTAACAAATCTAGTGAGATCTCATTTCAAATTTCAAATATTCTTAAAATTGGGAGAAATTCCAAAAATAATAATGCGTCATCAGTGAAGTTATTAATTTTAATATAAATAATCAATTGACTTAATTCTATAAAGATCTCAAACACATTAATTTATATTAACATAAGATATTAAAAAAATTCACATTATTGGTAAGATATTCTCGCCGAGTTTGTAATTTAAATTTACTAAATATAGAATGTGACGATGTTTTTCGGCCGGCTCATGTAATCAAATTTCGAGTATTTTTTTAACAATGAGCCAATTTCTAAAATGCATTTACTTATTATAATTCGAACTTATCTAAATATATAATATCAATATAGATTATTTATATATAAGCGATTCTATTTTCAATATTTTTTTAAAAATTATATATGTACATTTTAATTACTTTTTATAATAAAAAATATGTTAAAAATATATGAGATATATTTTCAAACTAAAAATTGATTAATAAATAAGATAATAATTCATTTATGTATTATGCTTAATTTTATATCTGGAATTCAATTCTTTAAAATTAAATGTACACATATTCATCTAACTATCTTTTTTTTTGGAATTCAAGTAAGTATCTTTAAAGTTAAATAAAATATTCATTTAGCACACTTACATATTATGTGTATGATAAAAAGCACATGTGATAATATGGTGTAGTGGTAAGAGGTTGTATAGTTGAATGAAGTAACTTGAGTTCGATTCCCACAAACCACATCTTTTATATAAATATTAAAAACCGGGGTAATTTTGTCTTTTCAATGAGATTTTTTAATCTCATGAAATTATACCTTGTTCTCCTATTATATATAGAAGAGATATAAATAGATAAATAAGTCAACTTCAAAAATCAAATATATTTTTTTTTGTTTATAAAATTGAATTGTAAGATAATACTTATTTTAAGTATATATGTCATTACATTAATACTAAAATTATATAAAATAAATACTTTTTACTATGAACCCGTACAAAATATATCTGCAACAACCTGTGGTTAGAGGTGCAGATGGTTCGAGGAATAAGGATGATAATGCTAAGATGTTCTTGTAAAGCATTTAAGAATTTATGGAATGCTAAAATCAAGGAGTTTAACAAAGTCTTTAAGTAAAACAATAATTTAATAAAATAAATAATTAAGCAGCTGAAAAATGTAATTTATTAGTTATTAGTGGTTATAATATTATTATTCTATTTTTTTAAATAAACTTGTACGTGATATTTAGAGTAGTTATTTTAATTGAGAGAAATAAAAAAGGAAACGTATTATAGTTAAAAACGATTTTTATTTTTTTTTCTATTATAATTCGATTACTAAGGCTAATAAAACTTTTAAGTAAAATAAGGGTAATTCAGCGTGTACCAAAAAACAGGTACCGCACCAAAACCTTCAATATTTCGTCTTTTATATAATAGTAATAGATATTTTTGTTTTTTAAAAAAATTACAGTTTTTTCAGAAAATAATTTCAAAAATACGACATGTTAGAAAATTATTTACAAAAATATGTTTTCTTGACTTTTATTTTTAAAAATATGGTCTAGAACTCTTGCAACTTCAAATCAATTTCATTTCATTAACGTCCGTTGACCATCAAAACCTACTCGCTCCTTCATGTATTTTGTCAAAAATATTCATTTGTTGTCACTTGTGAAAAATAAATCAACAAGATTTACATACTCAACTTTATCCTAAGCAGGCATATACCACTATAACTTTCAACATCATTGTTTTGCTATATCATGAACATCAACATTCTCATTTTTTCTACCTAGAAATCTTACAACCAACTTAATTATTCTAATATACAACAAATTAAGCTTACCCAATGCAAAGATTATAAAAGGATGAAATATTGCAAAAGAGAATTCCCAAATTAGCTCTAAAAAATGCTTAATAAAGCATGTCAAGAAACCAGTTACTCTAAAACCTCAAGTTATTAGAGAATGACCATTTCCGGGATCTCATATTATTATAACACTCCCACTCACTCGAAAGCCCATTTATGGGTCGAAGAGTGGATCACGGGCGCTCATCTTTTGGACATAAATTTACCTTTCGTATGTTGGGAGTGGCAGGGATCGAACCTGAGTTCTCAACCAGCCTGAGCTCTGTTACCATGTCAAGGAACCAGTTACTCTAAAACCTCAAGTTATTAGAGAATAACTATTTTCAGAATCTTATATTATTCTAACAAGGCACAAAAAAAGATAAAATTATCATTTAGGGTTTTGAACACTTAAATTACAGTGGTTTCGCAAATATTTTCAGTAGAACCATTAGCCGATCCGCGTAAAATATTTGTGGAAATGCCTGGCTCCGCTAAAAATACACGAAATGGCCTTCGAATTTTTAATCTAGCGGTCATGAGATGATGTGTTAGATAACATTTCCCTAATACACGATACATACATTCATTACAAATTCGTATCATGTTCCATATTTGCATTATATATACAAACATGTCTACAGGAAAAATAGATAAAAAAAAGTCTACAGAAAAAAGCATACAAAAAAAAATATACACACACAAAATCAAACTCCATCTGATTAATCAACAAAACTTATCGTTTTAGAATTGGCCTCTTAAAAATAATACTCCCTCTATCCCAACCATTTCTTTACACTTTCCTTTTTGGGATGTCCCATCCAATTCTTTACAATTCAAAACTTACCAAAAATAGTAAATGGGTCTCACCACTTTCACACTTTTTTTCCTTTTCCCACTACTTTTACTCCATTATCTCCCTTTCATACATTAAAAATTAATGGGTCTCACCGTTTCACTCACTTTTCTTTCTTTTTTTCACTACTTTATACATATTTCTTAACCTCCTTGCTTAAATCAAATGTAAACAATTGGTCGGGACGGAGGGAGTATAGTTAAAGCAAATACAAACAAATCTCAAATTCTCCATCACTTACCTGTCAATTTTTAATTTATGTTTTGCTATATATAATAAAAAAATTACAATCATATTCTCTATGATTGTATTAAGAATCCTTTCTGATCATTTTCTCCATGATTGTATTATGATTTGCTAGATTTGTAGGTAGAAAATCCTTGAAAAAGTGATAAAGATGTACATAATGTAGTAAATAATGATGTTGATATTAGTAGTGGTAGTTTCTTGCGTAATGATAATGTAAAGTATGTGAATCTTGTTGATGATTGTGATTGTAGTGTGTTTAAAAATCAAGATTTGCATGATAGTAGTGAATATATGCATGGTAGTATTGTGAAAATATATAAGAGTTGTCTTGAAGAAGCAAATATTGTAATTCCTTTCTTGAATCAAAGTTTCCCTAATTTAGAAGCCGCTTAGAATATAATTAGGGTGTACTCTTTAAAAATGATTTTGTAATTAAGATTCAAAACACACAAAGTCGTGTTAAGAACAAATCAATATATGCGTGTGCATATATTTGTAATTTAGCGGAAGAAAACCATGATAAAAACCCGTTGATGATGATGAAATTTTTATTGAAAGTATTGGTGGTATAAAGAAGAAAAAGCGTTGAGATAAACTTTCTAGGAGTGGATGCAAATTTAGGATTTATGTGGATAATAGGAGAAAATAAGTCATTGGGAGATAACATATTTGGAGTTAAAACACAATCATGATGTTGTCTCGCCATCTAATGTGAGTTTGATTAGAAAGGAGAGACATATAATCATCGCCCAAAGGAATTTAATCAAGAGTTTTCATGTTTCAGGTACCCAACCTAGAAAATAAATGAATATCTTTGAAAAATTGCACGGAGGAGCGGAGCAAGTAGGTTTTGATGCCCAACATTTGAGAAATGTTGTGCGTGATTTTATGAAGGATAACTTGGGTGTCAATGATGCTCAAGAGGGATTGGATTTGCTGCATTGGTTAGAAGAGGAACGTGGTGGAATTTTTTTATTAGGACTCTAATTGATGAATAAGGAAGATTGAAGTGTCTTCTATGGATTGATCATCGGTCGTAGTTGACCTACAAAAATGTTGGTGATGTAGTTGCGTTTGATACAACATATCAAACAAATAAGTATGATATGTCGTTTGTGTCTTTCACCGAGGTCAATCATCACTACCAATTGGTTCTCTTTGAATTTGCACTAATGCGTGATAAATTGAAGACTAAATTTGAGTGGGTTTTGGGTACACTACACCATATTTGGTGTCACGGGCCTATTCTTTTTTTCTTCGAATCGCCCGCGCGGCCTGCTCTTGTGACTCTGTCGCCTAGCAGTCTCGTTGCCCACACAGTCGCTGTCTGCCCAAGCACCACAAGAACGACAACCTTCCCACACAAACGCCTATATGATAAGTACACTATCTACCACAACATGTATATGAAAGTGCACAATATATACGACGAATGCCGACCTTTATATTATTACCACAATATATACAAATGATCCCACAATTACACTTAGATCTCCCCCAACCCAAGTGTCTCCCACATTATTGCCTATATTCTACCCAATACAAGCAATATGATATCATCCATTATATGTTTACAACTGAATGTCTAACATATAAATAGTTCAACCATGAATCTAAACTTTAAGGCAGTTTTATAACTGTCGGGCAGTTTATAAAATTGTCCCCCATGCCTTGCAACTACCTCCTTGAGTGCCTGCCACTTGTGCCCCTTTTATTTGCCAGTTTTCCTTGTCATCCAACTGCTAGGACTCCTCAAAACCGTCAATAACTTTCACCAAATGATTTGCTACTCAAACACTAGCTGTTGCTAAGACTGTCACCAGTAGCCCCAGCAAACCCAGCAGGACCAACAGCCCCGGCAAGCCCAGCAGGCCCGACTGCGCGCACAGCTGTCGCCGACTAAGAGTCGCCATGCCCAGTCGCCGAGCGGCGTCTCATCCAACTCAGGTTCCCGGATTCATGCTCAGCCAAGAAGTCTTATATTTGGCCTGTAGCAACACTTTTTTTGGTGTTACAAGCAGAAATATTGCCTTAAATTACTGAAATTTAATCCGAGGTAACATTTTTTTATGTTACAGTAGAGAATATAAGATGTTACGATATACATGATGAATTCCCTATTGTAACACAAAAAATATTGTTAGCATTGACTTAACAATTAGTGTTACCACATCACTTAATATTTGGGCGGGCTTAGTTTTGCTGGCTATATTTTGGCTAAAAAGATCACTTTGGGCGGCCCAAATGAATTAATTTAACCCACTCCTTTTTTACACCCACTTAGACAAATCAAATAACTACACACTCAGACAAATAAAATAACTCACAACTGCTCTACACTCTATACTCAGCATGGCGATGATTAAGGCGATCTTGGAGAAATTAGGGTTGTAAACACCCAGTCGGGTCAGAGCTTGAATATTAGGGTTCTAAACACTCAGTCGGGTCAGAGCTTGGATATCATGATTTAGTAATAATGGTTAGAGCTAAGATCTTGGAGAAATTAGG
The DNA here is from genome assembly GCF_009905375.1 of Apium graveolens. Taxonomy (NCBI): domain Eukaryota; kingdom Viridiplantae; phylum Streptophyta; class Magnoliopsida; order Apiales; family Apiaceae; genus Apium; species Apium graveolens. The sequence continues at coordinate 314,466,921 of NC_133651.1, read as the reverse complement.
GTTTGTTGAAATTGGGGCTTTCTTCTTGTTTGGGTATGCTCTTTTCCTCTTCTCTGATTTGTTAATTTTTTCTCTGATTTGTTTAGGTATGTTCAGTTTATGGTTGATTTATTATTTGGGGTTTGGGTATGTTCTTTTTTGATATTTTTTGCTTTGCAAAAAATAATTCTGTTACTTGGTTTTCGATTATTCGATTTATATTTGTTATTTGTTATTTATCTGTGATAATATGTTATTGATGTATGTTCTTTTGTTTGGGATTTGTGTTTAAATGATTCATTTCCGGGGGTTCAATTTTATAGTCTAATAAACGCTTACCCACCACTCTATATTGCTACTTTTGTTATAGTTTTTTATATTTACTCATAGATTGTTATAGTTTCCTGAGATTAGTTGTATTGTAACCTTAATCTGTAATTCATACTTGTAACACTTAATGTATGTAAAATGTAAATGGAGCAGACTAGAGCATTTTTCTCTAAACAATATCAAGCCTAAGAATTCTATCTGTAAGAAGATCAAGAAGATCATGCCTCAGAAGAATTATGAAGAAGCTTGGAGTTGAATAAATCTGTTTGGTGAAAAATATTCTAGGTCAAGATCTCTACAAGTCACAGAATTAGTGTTATAAAGAAGTCATTCGAGAACTCGGAAAGACCTATCGAGAACTCAGGAATTGCCTATCGAGAACTCATGAACTGTCTATCGAGAACTCGGGAAATGCTATTGGAGATACCGATAAGTCAGATACCCATTCGAGAACTCAGAGATATCGACAAGTATATATTCATTAGAGAACTCTGAGTTATCGATAGCCAAAGTCCATTAGAGAACTCTGAGTTATCGATAAACCAAAATTCACTAGAGAACTCAGAGTTGTCGATAAGTCAAGGCAACAATGAAGTTTCAGAGATATCGACAAGCCAACATGTCTATCGAGATGTCGAGTTCTCTACAGCTTAATTGGAGATCTCGAAGTGAAGAAATTTCTCTAAGTACAGAATTGCAGAACAGTTTAATATCCAAGGTTGCAGATCAACAAACAATTCACATAGCTGGATTGACAAGTCTACAAAAAGCAGCTTGAGAGATGTGCAATATCAATGGCAAAGATTAACTGATAGAGGAGATTAAAGTAATCACGGGATGCTAAAGATATGCTAAGCCAGAAATGGAAGATTTGCTTTTCTATAAATAGAAATGACAAGTGACAGTTTAGAAAAGTTAATATCATATTTATTATCCACTGTGTAAACCAGCAGTTAACTGAGTTATAAAGTTAACATTGGACCTCTAGTTAAGTAGAACAATCTAGATAGAAAATCGTGTGTTCTCTCTCAAGAAAGAAGCTTAAGTTCTAAAACAAGAACTTAGAGATTTTGTAGCAAAACACTGCTTAATTTTAATATAAAATTAAGTGAGTTTTGATGATCTTTGTTTCACATATTTGCACAGTTATTTGTGTTTAACATCTATTCTACTAAATCATTGATAACAACCAACTGCTAAAGCCTAAGTCGATCAAAAATCAAACATTTAAGCCAAAACACATTCACCCCCCTCTGTGTTGTATTCATACCTAACAGGTATGCTAAAAATGCTTATATAATTAGAATGGTTTTATGTTCATAGCGCCTAAAATATTTTATGTTAATATTTATATGATTGTATGGTTTTTAGTTAGTTATTTTAGTATTTATATAAGTGGTATCATGTAATAGAATATTATGTTAGGTATAGTATATAAATTAGCTTATAAGGACGGTTATGTAAATTAAGTAGTGTTATCAAGATGTATATATGTCCTCTAATCATATAGGCAGATACTAAAATGGTAAAAGATAAAACAATTAAGGTGGTGTTAATATTATATAATTTTAATGGTAAAAGAAAATAATCTTTTTCTTTTTATGTAGATATGATTGATCAGGGTAGTACTTGGTTAAAGCAACCTAAGTAGTAAGTATAGGGAATTTTATAGGAATGAAGTGAAAGAATTTGTGAAAAATTTAATGTCCAAATTCGGCATCGGAAATGAAGTGAAATGTCCTTGTCATCTATGTGATAATCGTCTATGGTGGTGTCAAAAGGATGTTCATGATCACCTTATCTGCAATGGACCTGATCATGTATCTCATCTTCTATATCCGTTGATCCTGTAGCCATTAGCTAAAATATCCACGTCAGATTCCTGTTAATTTTCTACTATATTTTAACCTAACTTTGCACATCAATACACACTTATATTCATATTATATATATATATATATCTTAAAAAATTTATTTTATATTTAATAGTTTAACTTTATGTTATATTAAGTGTCAAAATATGATTTTCTTATTAACAATTTTTATTAATTATTTTAAAAAACGTTACATATTTATAAAAATACTAATAAATCCAATCTAATCTAATATAATAAAATATAATATAATATAAATATAAAATTTTATTATACATATAAGTATATGTTTTTAATACATATAAGTGTCTTATTATAATTATTATAATTATATATTTAATTTTTTTTCATTAAATAAATATTTTGTTTTTTATTTTTATTTAATTAAATATTTACCCCGTGTGCACCCGAAGGCTAGCGGCTGCGGGTTCCCTACGATAAAAAAAATTAAATAATTAAATTTATTATAACATGTGAAATTATATATATATAATAATTTAAAAATAAATATAGCATATTAGTTTTGAATATAACTAATCAATATAACTAATACTAGTGGAGCAAATTACCTTACAGATTCAACAAAAATTTAGATGATGATTTAGCTAACCATTTTAGCTATTATGATTGGAGATGCTCTTAAAAAAGAATTAAAAAATTGGATACAAAACCTATAAATCGAAGAAAACATTTGAAAATTCTATCAAAACTTTAATCAAATATCTGATATACAAAACAATTTTACAATTTCAATTCGTAAATACTGCATATAATTCTTACATACATAATCATAATGTGAACTTCAGTTTCATACTAAATACCGCATATCATAACCTGTAAATAAAAAAAATGAATCAAACAATACGACATCTATGATAAAAATTCATGATAACTTGAGAAATATAAAATTTAACAGTATTTTATTGAGTATGCAATTTAAACAACTTTACGAGATAGAGAGAGTAAGAGAAAGAAGAAAATGAATACCGTAAAAAATAATGGAAAAAGCCTCCAAAATGATAGATGTTGATGAATACTTCTTGCAAGACTTTAATCAAACAGTTGATGTACAATAAACACTTCGTATTATATCACACTTATTTCTCAATTTAAAGTTTTCATCCAAATAAAAGTTTTTAACCCCATCCCGGAGACGATTACACAAATCATGCGTACTTGTGAAAATTCTTTATCCAATTAAAGTTTTTAACCCCATCCCGGGGGCGATCACACACACCATGTGTGTACTTATAATTTTTTTTACTCAGTTAAGTTTTTTACCCCATCCCGGGGACAGAAAACACAAACTACAAGCACTTAGCAAAAAATTGAAAGCAAAATGCGAAAAAGGGAAATTTATTTACATATCCATCCGGGGCAAAACAACCCTCGGACCAAATCAAACGAAACACAATTCAAAGTTCAAGAAGTCATAAAGGCTTAGTTCCAAAAACAAATAAACAAGTTTAAAAAGGAAATTACAAGGCACGAAGCCTGAATCATCACAACAGTTAGTTCTCGGGAGGAGGAGGTGGCTGGGCCGCAGACACTCCTGCTTCAGCAGCATTAGCTTCCTCGCGACGAAGCTCCTTAGCCATGAACAACTCAAAGAACCCATCCATGTCGCCGTCGGGCTTCTCAACCAGATAGGAAGATGCAATGTCCCAGCAGAGGTTCACCTTTTCGAAAATCTTATTTTTGAGCTCCTCATAGTAAGCAGGTGTACCCCGGAATGCAGCAAGAACTTCCTCTTCCTGAGGCCTAGCTGCAAGCTCTTTCTTCAGGTTCTTAAACTCCGCCTGAAGGGTCCCAACAACCCAGGTAGCCTCCTCCCGAGCCTTAACCTCCTCCACAAGAGCCTTCTAGTGCTCCCGGGACTTCCTCTCCTTGACCTTCCGGTACTTGGCGAACCTTTCCTTCTCTTCAGCTAAGTCCATCACCGCAGTCTTCGCCTTCGCCTTCGCCACCCGCACCCTATAGTTGTGGATCACGGTATAACAACCGCATATCCGGGCATTAGCCTGAAATAAAAAAAATGATGAGCAAAAACACAAGGAAAACAGAAATGCGTAACAACAAAGTATATGAACCTCTGAGACATCCCGAACAAGGTGATCGAGGAAGGTGTCAACATCCTCCTTGGCATAAACTTCGAAGTCCCCATGAGTGGCATAATTGTCAAACATCTCACTCCTCCGGTCATCAAGAGTCATTCGGGCAATAGCCTGAAACAAAAACAAATGATGAGCAAAAACACAAGAAAAACAGAAATACGTAACAACAAAGTATACGAACCTCTGAGACATCCCGAACAAGGTGATCAAGGAAGGTGTCAACTCCTCCTTGGCATAAACTTCGAAGTCCCCAGGAGTGGCATAATTGTTAAAAATCTCAATCCCCCGGTCATCTCACTTCGAAGTCTCACCTTGTTGAGCTAAAAATAAAATTGTTCTATATATTACAATATTCAATATTCAATATGTGGTGGAATATACATATTTTTTTACCAACAAAAAATAGTTCTTATTAAATAGAGCATAATACGTTAAATAGAACATAACACATTCGAGACAAACGTTCAGCTACCAGTAACATATTAAAGATAATTAGCTGATTTGTTTCCTAATCGTTTAACGTATAAAAAAAGGAAACGAAAGACATCACAAACTGCACCATCATCACGGAAAGTACCAACATCACAATTAATTTTATCACATAAAAATCATTGTTAGCTCGGTGTTCTTAAACCCCAATCGCATAAACTAAGATGGAAGAAGGGGTACCTTAACTGTCTACATGCCAAATACATGTTAAAGATGTAAACCCTCGAAGGATAAACAATATTTGGTCATGAAATATGAGGTTTTACAAAAAAACACCATAACCCCAGATTCGATGCAGGTTTTTCAAATACCAAAATCCCAAAATATCAATAAATCATTTTAACATATTCAATACTGATTAAACCCAAATATAACTAAACAAACATAACAGAACACCCAAAAAGAGGGACATAAAAACACAAAAAAAGACACATACAAAACCCAAAAAAAAGGATTTTTATTGAAAAAAATCAATGAAAACGAAAGAAAATAAAAGGGCTGGGGGGTTTTTACCAAGAAAACCCATTTGAAAACGCTAACCTAACATAAGTAAAATTTTAATTTAATATTAGGGAAATTACCCAAAATACCTATATTTTTAAATTTATCGTTTGAAAATATTTTTATTTTTAAACTTATTTTCAAAAATATATTTTTATAATTTTATCTTCAAAAGTACGATTTGTCACTTCTATAATTTCAAATTTTAAAAAGATTTATTTTAAGGTGTTTCAAGTTTGTAACCGAATTAACCTTATCAACTGTGAAAATAATAAAATAAAAGTTTCATTTCAGGTTGTAAAAAGTTGCAAATCATATTTTTTTTTGCTAAAATGAAACTTTAAAAATTATATTTTTAATAATTGTTTCACAAAAACTCATATTATTTGTGAAAAGACCTTAATATTAATAGTATTAAATAAGCTTGGTTGTATTCTTGGCAGAGATGTTCAAAAAATCCGAAACCTGAAATCCGATTCGATTCGTTCCGGAAAAAAGTCTGAAAAGTTCAATCCGGAAAAAAGCCCGGCCTGGTTGGGTCCAGCCTGTAGGCCTTAAATGGGCCACTTTTTTTCTCAAAAATCCGGACCGGCCCGAATTCCGAAAAGTCTGGATCTAAAAAAGCCCGAATCTAAAAAAGTTCGGATAAAAGTCCGGTTCGGCCCGAATAAAAAGTCCGGACTTTTTGAAAAGTCCGATTAAACAACTGATTTTTTTATATATAATATTTGAAAGTATACAATATTTTTTATAATTTTTAAAATATTATATTATAATATTAGAAGAAATTAAGATATATATGATTATTTATATATTATATTAAAAAATAATTATTTATTTCAGTATCAACTACTCTATCTAATATATCAAGATATTATTTTCTCCAATATTTAAAGTACTCAAAATTTGGGTTATACAATATTAAAATGTTTTTTCAATATATAAAAAAAGCCCGAATAAAACCCGATCAAGACCCGGCGCGGAACTCATTCGGGCCTTATTTCTTAGATGGACTTTTTGTGCCATTATTCTTGGTCGCCTGGACAGAAATTGAAAAATACATACACGAGGTTAAAACTGACAATAAAATCAACACTATATACTGCCCCCTCTTGCTCTCCTGCTCTAAATTAGGTTTCCAGCTGATCGCCATCCATGGTACTCTCTCTCCCCCCTCTCTCTCTCTATATATATATTCTCATCCATCAAACCCCCCAATTTAACTAATTATTCTCACTTTTAATGTTTTTTTTTGGAAATCAGCCTTATGTAATCAACTCATGTAGTAACGATCCGTTACGAAGATTTTGTGCTAAACTTGCAATTATTTATAATTGAGTTGCATCCTTCCTTTTTATTATTATTGTTGTGGATTAAAAAAGATGGATTTATTTATATGCTGTGGCTTTTGGCTGCAAATCTGTAATTGTCCCTCTTTAGGAAGCTGCTAGTGTTTTAGGCCAGGTTTTCGATTGTTCTACTCGCCATTGTTGGATGTTATTGGCCTCTTTTTAATACCCGTAAGCTAGCTTATATAGTGATGCTATGCCTTTAATAATGCCCGTAATATTAACATGGCCCATCTTTCCTTTTAAATTTGATAATGTGCATTTTCTTTTGGCAATTTCGGGACCGCATGAGTTAAATTAATAAACAGTAGTTGCATACTTTGATAATTCGAGACAGTTGCAAGTATAGTACAACTATAAACTCTGATGCTTCTGTTACTGTTATGAGTATCATATCGGCATAAATTGTTCATCATATATATATTGTTATATCCTTGAGCTAAGTGTAGATGTATGTTAACAGTTAACGTTAACACATATTCAGCTAAGTGTATATATATGAGTTATAAATCATTTTTAGTTCTACCTTGAGCTAATTGTAGATGTCTGTTAACGCACAAATTTGATCAGATAAATATATGGCACTATTTATGACTTATGCATAGTAGGTTTCCATACCTGATGGCTTGTGCGTGTATCTACACTCACCATGCCATGCCTTTCTTCGTACTCGATGTTACTAGAGAGCAGGGTGCTGCATTATTTTCGTGTCATTAATTTTCTTCTTTCGGTGTTTTGATTTTAAGTTTACATGCTTTATGATACAAAACATAATAATCTGACTTGAACAAGAAGTTGAGTTATACTTGGAAACCTGAAGTACAATTATGGGTTAAATTTCTATGTGAGATGTTCTGTGTATGCCTGTTTCTCTGTACTATGGCATGATGCCCTTCCACATTAATTTCAAGTTTTATGTATGTTATCTTTTGTTTGTTTTGCAAGGGCCGTCTTCAACTTGATCCATTTCTCAATGAACTTACAAGCATGTTTGAGCGCAATACAGAGCAGGGATCTGTTTGGGTCACTTTAAAACGATGTAAGTGTTTCCTTTTCTATTCTCGTTGCTCCCCTATTAATTTTATAGATCTTCATGTCCCTCCACCACCCTTCCTTTTTATTTTAACTTGCATGTTGATGGAGCGATTTTGTACTCGATCTGAAATATTATGTGCTTTTGTCTTGTTCACAGCATCTGATAAATCCAAGGCTCAACTTAATAAATTGGCATCCAAAGGAGAAGCAATTGAATATAAGTGTCTTGTTCGGGCATCTGATGGAAAGAAGAACATCTCCACTTTGGTAATACCATACCTCCCGGATTCTTAAATCTGTTTGTTGATTAAGTGTTCTCTTAATTTCTGATTTACCTATATATTTGCTTAATTATATTTTAGTAGCAAGTAAACATGTATGTTTATATCTAGTATGTTAAATGTTTATCCCCAGCCCGGTCTATGTAAAATTGTTTCTGGTACTTTTCTGGCTGTGGAATCCACTAGAAGATAAAAGTAAGCAAATGCCTGATACAGTCTTTTCAATCCATTAAACATGATAGAATGTTTGTATTGGCACATGTGGTAATTGGTATTAGCTCGTTCAGTACTTCAGTATGTTTGAAGTAATAATTAAACTTAGCTTTCGTTTGTTTGTTCGAATTAACTCCAAATTGTATGCGGGGCTGTATGTTTTGATAAGGAAGAATGATTGGCCCTATTTCTTTTTACTCTAACACGTAGGCTGTGCATATGGGAACTTGATGGATACATTGAGAATTGAGCATAGATTCTATATTCAGAATGTGCACTTGAGAATTAAGATTAAGAAAACAGAAGCTGTTTTATTGGTTTTATAAAATGGAAAAAGAGCTGTGAGCTAGATTATGATCAAGGATGTGTGTTAACATCCTTTAAAGCATGTTAACATTTTCTGTTGATACAAAAATCGATACTCCCTCCACTTCTTTAAAGCATGTCAAATATTTGGTGATTTTTTTCACACATTGAGAAACTATTTATCCTGATTCTGGACTTTGATTGCACTAACCTAGAGTGTATGTAGTGGATTTGTGTTTCCTTTAGTTTTTGCTATAATTTTGATTTTCTTATACAACCCATCAGTGTCATCTTCATTTTCATCTCCTGTTATACTATATAGTTTACATAGCTTTGTATATACCATATATTTTTCATTGCTTCACTCTTTAAGCACCGATTTTCTTGGATGAATAGGTTGGGGCAAAGGATCATCAACGCTTTCAAGCTTCGTATGCAACTATTTTAAAGGCACGCATGACTGCATTGAAGAAAAGGGAGAGGAAAGACAAGAGAAAATCTACGGAAGTGGACAAAAAACAAGGCGGTGTCTCAAAAAAGAGCAATGCTAAGAAGGCTTGAGTTTTTTATTTCTTAGTTTCGTTCTTTTGAACATCCTCGAGATTTGGGGGTGGAGTCTTGGGTGTTGAAACGATATTGTCTTTCTATGATGCATTGCATCTGATTTGATAGTTATAATACTTATTGATATGCATATTACAAGCTATGTTCCATTTAGCATTCCATCATACACCGTCCGTCAAAAAACGATGTCAAGTATCTAATGACAATATTGCAAACTCTTGTCTACATTCTGAATAAGCTCTTGTGTTTGTGAAATTGCACTACAGTCTGTAGCTTAAGGGTCTATAATTTGTAAAATATGTAGCACAAGTTTTATTTGAATAAGCTCTTGTGTTTGGGTGTTCGTGTGTGCGTGTCAGCCAGGGGTGTCTGCCATGACTTTTCTCTATTTTTTACTAGGTGTGGGTCTCCAATTTCTATTGTGTGGAGGAAGGTATGTGTTCTTTTCACTAGGTGTGGGTCCCTTTTCAGAGGAGGAAGGTATGTGTTCTTTCACTTCATTTTTTTTTGTGTTTTTGTGTGTGGCGGTGGTTTTTCCCTTGCCTGTTGTTTGTCTTTTGTGTGTGTGGGTGTTTTGTTCCCGTATTTGAATTAGGTGTTTGGTGAAGAATGAGGCTAAGAAAATAAATTATTCTCTTCAGTTATGAAATCAATACTGTTAACATTGTTTCTCTGGGTCTTTGATACAATAAATACGGTTTGGGTCGGGAAGTATTGTTGTAGTCCAGGTGTTTGATTAAATGTGTATGAGAAATTTTTAAAAATTTCTTCTATGTTTAAACTTTTGATGCTTTTATGAAAGGTGATAATGATCTTGATAGAGTAACACTTATTGAATCTCAGTGTTCTATATTCTTGCGGTCTAAGTGTTTGATCGAAGATATATGAAAGTTTTTGGACATTTTCTTTGTAAACTGCAAGTTTCTTGATAGCAAGTGCATCTTGACACGCATCTTATTGTAAACTTTTTTTATTGATTCAAGTCTTCTAAGAGAGTTTTGGATTACCTTATTTTGTGTGTGTGTTACTAACTTTGCCAATATCTCTAGTCTCTATACCAATAAAATAAAGAAAAGATATGTGAGTACTAAATATAAGCAGATTCAAATGATTTTGTGATCTAAAATGTCAATCAACTTGAAGGTATGCCATCAAAAGTCAAATAGTCATTCTCAAATTTGGTATTGGTGTATGAACTCTCAAATTTAAATTTTATTGTGTTACAATAATATAAGTACAATTTGTATTTCGAAAATATGATTAATTTTGTTTAAGATTTTTGGTATGGTTATAGATCTGAGAATTTTGTACACTAATTGTTTAGTTGAAGTTGTATGTGTACTTTGTATATTAACTGTTTGATTAAAAGACTGTGACAATTTTCTTTGTATTTGATGGTAGTTAATTTCGATGTGCAAGTTATTTGACGGTAGACATTGTTATAATCAGATTATGCCAAGCTTAAAATTTTCAGAAGCCTTTTTCTTTTTGTTTTGATTAATTGAGATGAGATTAGATTTATTATTTGTGATATCAAGTATGGTCAATGGATTTAAGATTTCATTATGACACCAAAAGGTATTTATCCTTCGTTTTTATACTAAATTTTTATTTTAATTTTGGTTTGTTATTATACAATTATGTCATTGGAGTTGTATTTATATTTTGAAATGATTTTGTTCTTGATGTTTGTCAATTTTATTTAAAAGTTAGCGTTTTTGCAGTATCGATTACACGCCAACTATTTGATTGTAGCTGTGAGAGTTTTAGGTGTTTTTAAGTATCAGTGCTATGTGTCATTAGTTTGTAAATCAAGTGTTTGATTAAAGTTCTACGAGGAGTTTATAAATTGAGTAAATTTTGAGATAATTTATAATTTTGTTGCTCCTTGATTTGTTTATTCTCTGTTCTTTTAATTTATTGTTGTTAATCTGGTATAACTTAGTTTTGTTGTATTTGATTTTAAATATTTTGAACTAAGAAGTTTTAAAATGGTGAATTTTTCATATATGCAGCCGAAAACTTGTATCTTGCAGAAGATGTGAAAGTTCTCAGCAAAATCGAAGGTTAATAACTGCATTTATGTCTTCAAATTGATGCATATAAGATGTCAGTTCTATTTTCTTGTTTTAAATTTTTGTTAATGTTGTAATTCCTATTGATTTTGAGATAACTTTCTTTATACATAAGATATTTGTAAAACTGCTCTATAGTTAATATAAATTTCACCGCGTGTTTGAGTAAATGCATAAAACAAATTTGCTGATTGTTATAGTTTAAAGTGTTTGATTTTGTTAGTTTTGTGTATATGATACTTTTTGTTACTGTTTGATATTGGTTTTGCTATGCTTTAGGTATGTTTTGAAACTGTGCAAATGGATTCACTAATTTCTATCTTTACATTAACTCAAATATGTATTGCTAATCAATATTGTTCATTTTTCCAAATTAATATAGTTAATCTACACACATTTTGATAGCACTGCTCTATTTACGATCTTAAAAGTAAATAAGAGTGTATCTGATATGAGTTTTACAAAACATTGATCATTCAAGTATGGTTTTATATTTTTTAAATTTTAATGTTTAGTGGCATATCTTAACTTCTTCACTTATTTATTTCGATTGTGTGCAATTTAGGATTCGACTAATAATGTGGCATTGCTACCGGCACACGTGTCGGCGTGTCGCGATTTAGGATTATTTACGAAAAATACTTCAAATTGGTTAGTTTCTTTTCTTCACATGTATGTTCCCTTTCGACTTACAGTTAGCATTGCAGATTAATTTTTGATAAATTTATTTAAGTTCGTCTACTTTGGGCTCATAGATTATATAAAAATATGATAAAGAGGCATAATGTGTTTAATTTAAATTCTGGGGAATTGGGTCCGCATTCTATTGTTGATTTTATGATGTGTAAAGAATTTAAATGACCCGAAAGAAACTAATCAGATGAGCCCCCTTAACAATTTTTGTGATACTGTTTGATAGTGAATTCAATGTATAATGTCTTATGCAGCTTTTGATAGCGCTGCCTTGCTATCAATGTGTAATTCTTATTTTAAGATCTAAAAGTTAAGTAAGAGTATCCCAACCAGTTTTACAAAATATTGACCAGTTAGGTATGATTGACATGTTTTGATATTTAATGTTTAACGTCATCTTAAGTTCTTCACTTATCGAAATTGTGTGCAATTGTAGAATTCAACTAAAATAATTATGAAAAATTTAAATTCTGGGAAATGGGGCCAGCATTATAGCATTGATTCTATAGTCTGTAAAGAAACATTCAGTTACTAAAAAAACATTTTTAAACAATTTGGTTTAAGTTTTCGGTTTTATATGTCCAGTGACAACTAAGAAACTTCTCTATATCAAAACTGATCTCCCTGGAGATATTGTTGTTAACTGGAGACTGTTGTTAGCCGGAGAGTTCTCAAAGATGATGGTAAAAACTAATAAATCCTAGCAAAGCCATTCCCTCAAAGTGTTATGCATTCTCTTCAGTTATAAACTTTAATGGATTTGATTTTATACTATTTTCTTAATTTCGTGTTATATTGACAGGATGAGTACAAGCTTGATTTTGAAAGACTAATTATTGATCATTGGAATGAGCCGCTAAGAAGAGCGAACGTGGGCAAAACGGTTCCTAAGGCCAAAAGAGCCTGTAATTCCCCTTATGCCAATGTAAGTACTCTAATTAGCGTCACTTCGGTATTTCCGTTAGGTTGTGCTCTTTATTTTCATGATTTGCGTTTGATTGATAACTTTATCAGTGTTTTGATCAAATATTTGAAATGCACTCAATTTATGAATTTGCATTGAGCAATTTGAATAATTTATTATGAAATAACTTTATAAAACTTGGTGGTATAACAAGAAGAATAGACGGTGTAAAAAAAGTGAGGAAGAGTGTGGACAAGTATGAGAAGCATATTGGTGTAAGAAAGAAATGAACATTTTTTTATCAAAAAGTTCAAGATTTTGGACTTGAATTAAAGATGATAATTTTTTTTTCATCATGTTAAAGAAAAAATAAGCCTGAAAATTCATTTCATCTTCGTTTCAGGCCTTTCTAGCCGGCCAAAGGTAGCTTAGTTATGTTTTTTTTAACTGATATGTTCCTTACCTCATGTTTACAGGTAAAAAGAAGCGGCTTCTTGAACTGTTTGGAAGTTGGTGTTGTGATGTAAGCACATTAAATCAGAAACACCAGAGAGTATGGTTTTACGGAGAGATATATATGATAGGGACATGATTAATTCTTGGGAAAATGGGCGTCGTGTGACTTTGTTAGGTGATGCTGCTGCTTATCCGATGCAGCCAAATCTTGGCCAAGGTGGTTGTATGGCAATTGAGGTGAGGAACCACTTTGTGATATTGTCGAGTGTGCTGTCCAATCTTATTATCCACCAATATATTCACAGAGAAGGAAAAGAGAATCATGGGTGATTTTCCTTTTGTTCAAATTTTTGTTTATAGATAGTTTTATGGTTATTTGTTTGGCAACTATTTTGCAGGATTCTTATCAACTAATTCTTGAACTTAAGAAAGTTGATATGAGGAATTCTGATGAAGAGAGCCAGCTAAAACAGATTTCTGAGTCACTTAATAGGTAGTTACAGCAGAATAAATAATGTTACTTTTAATTTTAATTGATACCTTAAACACTAATATCTAGACGTTGCTAGATTTATAGATGAAGATGGTCATTTAGCCAATTTATAGACATACTCCTGCCAATTTAATTTACAAAATGTTAGTCCTGCTTCTTAATTTGCTGATCTATCATGTAAAGATACCAGAGTAAACGAATGTTTCGAGTGAAGACAGTTCATAAAGTTAGCAGACTGGCATCTGAGACTCTGTATACATACAAACTTTCTCTTGATTTTGGTTTATCAAAACTATCTGTAAGTTTTATGTTACCTTCATTAATTTAATTTCTCCTGTCATACATTACAAATATTTACGTCTTAACTTTTTTCATTTCAGAATATATTTGGAGTGCAGATTACAAATTATGCAATTGACATAACACGTAAGTTGATGCAGTGGTGTTGCCAGCTGTTTATGATATGGATGATAGCAGGCTACGGGTGAGCTACATTAACACCACTTCGTTTATAGTTTGTAATTGTAGGCAATGGTTTACTTTTAGTTTAGAGAGTAGGATTTAACTGTTTTTTTTAAATATGTTTGAGTTGAACATAGATTCTAACAATATATATATATATATATATTCTGGTATCTATTCTGATATTTTTTATGTTAGCGCGTTTATGGTCTTTTGTATTACAAATTATCTCCTCTTATTAGCATCCTCTAAGTCTATTCAACTTGGTGATACAATAAGAAGCATCCTCACAATTGATGATACATAAAGTTACTGATGTAACTTTATGATTTAGCTAGATTGGCTGCTTTGTCCTCTCAACCCTTAAGACTGACTTCTCATGTGGTTTATGAACAGGATGTTGACTGGACGCCATACAAGAGTCTCCACAAAGACCCTGCACGATACAAAGAACAACAGCTTGTTGCAACCTATGTGGGGGCTATCATCTGCAACAACTATGTGGTTTATCATAAGCCACATCTTGCAGCCGAACAATTTCCAGTGTTGGAAGATTTTGATTTGCAGAATCTATGTTGGCAGGCTAAAGGAATTGAACTGAAACAAAACAAAGGAGATTCTGAACATCTTTTGACAGATTATAAGGATCATATTAAAGAGTGGAATGAAAGACTTCTGCTCAAGGACCACCTCCAGAAAAACCATTCATCACCATCAACCGTCCATATGCAGCGAAACCATCCCTCACCCCACCCTCAGCCATATTCTCAGTCCAACTCTCAAGTCAACACTTATCCTCACCCCAACGCTTAAACCAAACCCCACACTCACCCCAAGATTTAATCCAAACCCCACACTCACCCCAAAGTTTAATCCAAACCTCACCCTCACCCTATCCCATATCCTCACTCCAACGGTCACCCCAACTCCTTGAGCGTTCCAACGGTCACCCCAACTCCTTGAGCGTGGTGAGGGGAAGAAAAATAAAAAAATGAATGACGTAAGGATCTTGCAATGTCTGGAACCTGGTAAACACATTGATGAGCGTGTGATAGATTATTATGTGAGGTAAATCATGAGTTTATGTTCAAAATAATTTATTTTTTTGCTTGACTAAGATATTTTGAGATTGTTCTAATATCTTTACTAATTTTTAGTTTCGTTTTGGACAGCTATTTGAACCGCACAAGGCCTTCAAACTCTTTTCTTCTGCTTAAAAGCTATGTCTAATCAAAATTGGCAAATCACATGAAAGAGGCCTCTGCGCATAATAATGTAAATAAGGATGAAAATATTAAAATGAGGTGGTGGAAGGGAGGATTCGACAAGTACTCGTATATTCTCTTTCCAACCTGCTTTGAGTAAGATTCTAAAGCCCAAATTTTAAAATCAAGGGCAATACATTCTGTTTTATAGTTGGTTATTTTGTTTTTTTATTACACAGGTATCATTATAGCTTAGTGATTGTCTGTTTCATGAAGGAGCATATTTCAATACTTCGTCTGCATTCAATGGGATTGCACCCAAGTGATAAGATTTTTCCTATAATTGTTTGGTAAGAACAAGGAGATCCCTAATAACTAACACATGCTTTATAATGTGATATAAAAAAAACCTAATTTGCAAGATTTAATCAATGTAGGACTTTGAAACAGAAGTGGGAAAGGGAGAGAGCAGCTTCCGATTTTCCATCCATTGTCACAAAAACTGTTGATGTAAAATAACAATGGATGGAAAATCAATAGTTTTTGTGACAATGGATGGAAAATCGGAAGCTGCTCTCTCCCTTTCTCATTTCTGTTTTAAAGTCCTACATTGATTAAATCTTGCAAATTAGGCTTGTTTTATATCACATTATAAAGCATATGTTAGTTATGAAGGATCTCCTTGTTCTTACCAAACAATTATAGGAAAAATCTTATCACTTGGGTGCAATCCCATTGAATCCAGATCAAGTATTGAAATATGTTCCTTCATGAACAGACAATCACTAAGCTATAGTGATACCTGTGTAATAAAAAAACAAAATAACCAACTATAAAACAGAATGTATTGCACTTGATTTTAAAATTTGGGCTTTAGAATCTTACTCAAAGCAGGTTGGAAAGAGAACATATGAGTATTTGTCGAATCCTCCCTTCCACCACCCCATTTTAATATTTTCATCCTTATTTACATTATTATGCGCAGAGGCCTCTTTCATGTGATTTGCCAATTTTGAGTAGACATGGCTGTTAAGCAGAAGAAAAGAGTTTGAAGGCCTTGTGCGGTTCAAATAGCTGTCCAAAACGAAACTAAAAATTAGTAAAGATATTAGAACAATCTCAAAATATCTTAGTGAAGCAAAAAAATAAACTATTTTGAACATAAACTCATAATTTAGCTCACATAATAATCTATCACACGCTCATCAATGTGTTTACCAGGTTTCAGACATTGCAAGATCCTTATGTCATTCATTTTTTTATTTTTCTTCCCTCACCACGCTCAAGGAGTTGGGGGTGACCGTTGGAGTGAGGATATGGGATAGGGTGAGGGTGGGGTTCGGATTAAACTTTGGGGTGAGTGTGGGGTTTGGATTAAATCTTGGGGTGAGTGGGGTTTGGTTTAAGCGTTGGGGTGAGGATAGGTGTTGACTTGAGAGTTGGACTGAGAATATGGCTGAGGGTGGGGTGGTTTCGCTGCATATGGACGGTTGATGGTGATGAATGGTTTTTCTGGAGGTGGTCCTTGAGCAGAAGTCTTTCATTCCACTCTTTAATATGATCCTTATAATATGTCAAAAGATGTTGTTCAGAATCTCCTTTGTTTTGTTTCAGCTGCCAACATAGATTCTGCAAATCAAAATCTTCCAACACTGGAAATTGTTCGGCTGCAAGATGTGGCTTATGATAAGCCACATAGTTGTTGCAGATGATAGCCCCCACATAGGTTGCAACAAGCTGTTGTTCTTTGTATCGTGCAGGGTCTTTGTGGAGACTCTTGTATGACGTCCAGTCAACATCATGTTCATAAACCACATGAGAAGTCAGTCTTAAGGGTTGAGAGGACAAAGCAGCCAATCTAGCTAAATCATAAAGTTACATCAGTAACTTTATGTATCACCAAGTTGAACCAATAAGTTTATTTATGATCTAGCTAAATTATAAAGTTTTTCACTCAACTTTATGTTTCTAATGAACCAATAAGTAGGATGATACAATAAATGGACATGAAATGGGTTCGCCTCCTCACACAATTGGTCTTTTTAAACCCTCTGTAGTGCATCAGGAATTGACTTGGATAAATACAACTTGAAATTGGGGAGGTCCAAATGATTCTATCCAGATAAAACCACAACACTCACACTTTAGCATATGTTTTAATTTGACTCTGCCTGACAGTTGCTCTTATAGTCTTATACAACACCCTATTTTGACTAAAGACTGATATTACTCATCTTAGTTAATCGATAATGGACATAAACATTATAGCCCCAATACGTTTGTCGTTATCTGCCTAATTATATAATAAATTTAATACAATACTCTAGCATTTTTTTTATTATTTTATGTTCGGTTATTTTATTACCGTATTTGACACCACAAATTTATTTTAAAAAATTATTTTTATCAATTATAACCTTGCGGATCGGGCAAAACTTCTCAATACATATTAACTAAAAATATAGTACTCCAAACATGATACCTGTTAGTAAAAAATTTAGATATCCTCTTCTATATCCGTTGATCTTGTAGCCATTAGCTAAAATATTCGCATTAGATTTCTGCCAATTTTCTGCTATATTTTAACCTAATTTTGCACATCAATACACACTTATATTCATATTATATTTTTATTATATAGACTTAATTGCACGAAGACGACCTATTTTTGCACAGAAATGGCTCACGTTTAATAATATGCACCCGCATGACCCTTATTTATATTTTTTAACGCTCGATTGCATTCCGTCTGTTTCAACTAACGGACGTTACATATTATCATTTTTTAAAATAAGCAGAGGGCTAAATTAGTAAAATCATAATTGATACACACATAATCCTTGTATTATTGTCAAGTCGATCATCTTATTTCCCTCCAAAAGAAGTCTCACAATTCCCCCAACCCACTCATAAAGAACCCTAAATCTAATCGTAACTGGGACTTCAATCGGAGCAAAATGACATGGAGATTGAGGCATAAGGAAGATGAAGATGTCTTCAAACCGTACCACTGTCCAAAATATACCGGCAATTTCTATTATCCCTCTGTGCATGCATATTCAGTTATAAGCGATCATAAATTTGGGGGTTTAGGGTGTATTGTATGTTAAGTACTTGTTTGTACTGATTTGGTTATAGTATGTTTCTTGAATAAGTGTATATTTGTACTAATTATTTGTTGTGTTCGATTGTGAATACAATGATAATGTTAACTTATTTAGTTATTAGAGATCATAAATTTGGGTGTTTAGGGTTTCTTGAAGAAAAAATGTTAATGTCATATGGTTTATTGTGTGTTAATTACTTCTTTATACTGATTTGGTTATTGTATGTTTCTTGAATAAGTGTAAACTAGAATAATAATCCGTGCGAGGCACAAGTCATATTCTAGAGTTTTTTTATGCATGCAATTATAATGTTTTTAGTTATATTCTTATTTGTAAATGTTGTATAATGTCTAACGTATATATCTGTGTATCATTTTCATACAAGACATTACTAAATTACACAACGTTTCCAATATAGTTTATTAAGAAAAATATAGGTATTCTTGTTTGCGTTGTATAATTATATTTAATGAATAAATATAAACAGAGTAGTCAGTGTACGTTTAAAATGAAACAAATAAACTTAATATGTAGAATGTCGTTGGTATGTTTACAAAGAAAAAGTTAAAAACTAACATATATGTTGAATACAGAGTTGACCAAAAATTTTGAATTTTATTTAAATAAACTATATAACTGGTCTATATTATTACTGAGTTCTCTACTAACTTACAGTTAACTTACTCAATTTAAAAAGATAAAAAATGAATAACTGAATTCAGAACTACTTGCAATCATAATATAAAATAATATAAAATTTACACTACTGTTAATATAAAAGTCGATTTTAATGAAAAATGTTAGTTTTTGAAATTTAACGTATTTATGTTTGAAAAAATGTTAGTTTTTTTACAGTACTCTTAACAAAATAAGATTAAG
This sequence comes from Apium graveolens, assembly GCF_009905375.1. NCBI lineage: Eukaryota > Viridiplantae > Streptophyta > Magnoliopsida > Apiales > Apiaceae > Apium > Apium graveolens. The sequence continues at coordinate 314,447,612 of NC_133651.1, read as the reverse complement.
TTATATGTGTCTATGTTAGCATGTGAATTATCATATGTTACATTTCTTAGAAAATTACGATGGTTTCAATTATTTATATGCTAAATATCTGATTTATGTACATGTATAATCATTATTAATATCTAGTGAGGCAATTGATTACTTAAATAACATGTATTTATAATTATTCAAAAATTAAAATTATGTAATAAATAAATTACAATAATTTATATATGGTATTCACATTATCACTGACAAACAATCCATATCTGTTTTTTACGCGACCGAGTATCAATTATGTAACCAGTGTTATAAAAACCGTCGATTTCGGCGATTTATCGGCCGACATATCGGAAAACAACCGGCTTCCGATCTAACAAGCCAGAATTGGTCCACTAATCGTTTTTCTTCATATCGGTCAAAATCCGGTTGAAATCGGGTACTATCGAAGGTGTCGATAGGCAAAATTATAAGATCCATTTTCTCCGGCAAAAGATTAAAGAAATAACCTGAGCTTCGTATTCTATGAAAGAAGAAGAAGAAAGAAATAAGAATATAAAAGAAGAAAGAGATAAAAGTAGGATAAGAAACAACGTGAATTAGAGAGAGGGAGAGAGATGAGAAAGATTAAAAGCGGCGGAGCAGGAGGGTGGGTAGATGGAAGGAGGGGTTAACAATACAATAATATAACTGATGCTTTGGTTGTTTAAAATGCAGTACAACACAGTACATCACGTGTATAAGAAAGGTATGAGCTAGAAGCCTATATCTATACAAAGTCAAGTCCACCATGAACCATGTCCAATACCCAACCCAACTACAAATGTAATATATATTTAATACATATATTTTAAAAATAATATTAAAATATGACCGATTTAATTCCGATTTAACATTCCGATAAATCCCCGATTTCCGATAAATCATCTAGTCCGATTTTCGATTTCTCTAACCATGCATGTAACATAAAAATAAATTATATATTGTAAGACTTATTATTGATATTCATGATTTTTTACAAGAATTTGAAGGAAAAATTGTAATTATATTGTTATTTAAACTATTTTTAAGTTTCTTTCATTACAACTCTAATATTTCTTCATATAATAATTTGATAATATTGTATACTATTTTCCTAAAATTAAATATTTTTCAATTCGATAAAGTTTTATAAATATTAGTTGAACTGGTTAATTCCTTCAAATTATTGAACAATATATGTATTTTTTAAATAGTATAAAATGTATTGAATCAAATGCTACAATATAGTATAGATATAATTTTTATTTGAATAATTTAAAATATTAAAATAATTCAAAATATTGAAATAATTCAAAATATTTGTACAATATTATCTTGATCAATAAATATTGTTTATCTAAAAGAATTCTTTTTAAAATGCTAGTTTTTTTAAAGTGAAAAATGAAAAATAAATCGATTTAATATATCATCGTAGTTTTAACAAATCTCGTGAGATCTCATATCAAATTTCAAATATTTTTAAAATCGGGAAAAATAAATCGATTTAATATATCATCGTAGTTTTAACAAATCTCGTGAGATCTCATATCAATTTTCAAATATTTTTAAAATCGGGACAAGTCCAAAAACACTATTGCGCTATCAGTGAAGTTAGTAATTTTAATACAAATAATCAATTGACTTGATCCTATAAATACCTCAAACACATTAATTTATATTAATATAAGATATCAAAAAATTTCACATTATTGGTAAGATATTCTCGTCGAACTTGTAATTTAAATTTACTAAACGTAGAATGTGACAATGTTTTTCGGCTAGCTATGTAGTCAAATTTCGAGTATTTTTTGAACAATGGGCCAAATTCTGATTTGAAATTTAAAATATACTAAAAATTATTGACTCATTATAATTCGAACTTATCTAAATATTTAATATCAATCTAGATTATTTATATATAGGCGATTCTATTTTTAATATTTTCTTTAAAAATTATATATACATTTTAATTACTTTTTATAATAAAAAATTGTTAAAAATATATGAGATATATTTTCAAACTAAAAAATAATAATAAATAAAATAATAATCCATTTATGTATTATGCCTAACTTTATATCTGGAATTCAGTTTTTTAAAATTAATTGTACAAATATTTAAGTAACTATCATTTTTTTTGCGGAATTCGAGTAGCTATCTTTAAAATTAAATAAAATATTTCTTTAGCACACTTACATATTATGTGTATGATAAAAAATACATGTGACAATATGGTGTGGCGGTACGAGGTTGTATAGAAGAATGAAGCAACCCGAGTTCGATTCCCACAAAACACAACTTTTATATAAATTTTAAAAACAGGAGTAGTTTAGTCTTTTCAATGAAACTTTTTAATCTCACAATATTATCCCCTTGTTGTGCTATTATATATAGAAGAGATTTGTACTAATTATTTGTTGTGTTCGATTGTGCATACAATGGTAATGTTAACTTATTGATTGATTTTTGGGTGATTTATAATGTCAGATGATGATCTTTTCTCAATTAAATTGTACTATGATGGTGAACTGCTAGATAACCCTAAGAGATATAGTGGTGGCTCTGTTGTGTATGTTGATTTTTGTGATAGTGATGCAATTAGTCTATTAGAGATTAAATCTATGCTTGTTAAAAGTGGATCAAAGGTTGGGTATGATGTAATATACTATAAGATACCAGGGACAACAATGAAGAATGGGTTGTTTGAGTTAGAGACAGATGCTGATCTAATGTTAATGTGTACATTGATATCTAACAAGCAAAAGACCTAGGACTAATAGGTATGTAGAGGTATTTGTAACTCAACATTTGGAGCCATTAAATGTTATTCCTAGCCAAGAAGAGATTAATATGGACAATCCGTTTGGACAATGTACACAACAAGAAATAGCTGAGGAACAACAGCTAAGGGAATTAGACGGTATTTATAAAGATTTTTCAGATCCTGAGGATAGTGATGAGTATGAATTGAATGTGAGTGACAGTGATGATGAGTCTTGGCACTCAGATGCCTCTAACAAGGATGAGAGTGATGATGATCTGGTGTTTGAAAAAAATATTGATAAAATGGTGTTTGAAGATCATGACACCCCTAAAGAACCTGTTAAGGATGACAATGTGGGTACAGATGAGGAGAGTGTCTATGCTGGGAGTGATGATGAGAGGATGGCCCCTAATTCTACAGATGAAGATGAGCCAAATTTTCCATAATTCAACGAAGATGTGGATATGGAGAGACCTGTCTTTGAGCTGGGTAGGTTGTTCAAAAGTTCTCAGATTTTTAGAAAAGTTGTAAGGAATCATGCAATCATGGAGAGAAGACCAATTGAGCTTGTCAAAAATTATGGAAGAAAGATAAAATATGTGTGCAAAAAATCTTGTAAATGGATTGTTTATGCTTCTCCATTTAACAAGACTCCTACTTTTCAGATTAGAACATTGGTCAGAAAACATACTTGCATGCCTACATTTAAACAAAAACAAATAAATTTAGTTTGGTTTGCAGAGCATTATGAGAAGGAGATCAGGATGAACCCTGGCTGGCCTGTTAAGGCTTTTCATAAAAAAATATTCAATGACTTGAAAGTGGAAGTGTCAAAGCATGTTGTTTATAGGGCTAAGACTAGAGCACTGCTAAAGATCAATGGCACTCACAAGGAATAGTTTGGTCGGGTATGGGATTATGCATATAAAGTGAAGAAGGTTTTGCCTGAAAGCACTATTAAGATATTGTGTGAAGATCCAGAGTCGGGTGAACAAAGTGGGAGGTTTATGAGAATGTATATTTGTTTGGGGCCATTGGAGAAGGCTTTTGTTCATCTCTGCAAAAAATTTAGTTGGCATAGATGGTTGCCACCTTAAAGGACCATTTGGTGGGCAACTCTTGGCAGCGGTTGGGGTAGATGTCAATGATGGCATGTACCCAATTGCATGGGCAGTAGTGGAATCTGAATGTACAGAATCCTGTAAGTGGTTCATGGAGTTATTGAGCCAAGACTTGAAGATTCAAAATGATGCAGAATGGACCTTCATCTCTGATAGGCAGAAGGTAAATATTTTTGCATAATTTTAAAATATGAATTGTATGTAGATTGATGCAACATAGTAATTATTTGTTATGCATAATGCAGGGACTTATAAATGCATTGGAGGGGGTGGTACCAAATACAGAACACAGATTTTGTGTTATGCATTTGTACCAAAATATGCATAAAGAATTCAAAGGAGTGGCATTGAAACAACTCCTTTGGAAGGCTGCAAGGTCTACCACTGATTGGGAGTTCAATTTACATATGAGTAAGATGAAGGAGGTACAAATGTCATTATACTTGTTTAGGTAGTATATCTTTAACTTGCACGGATGAGGGTCATGAACTGGTGGTTGACCTACATAACAGAACATGCACTTGCAGAAAATGGGATCTCACTGGGATCCCATGCTATCATGCTTGTGCATGTATATCTATTAAGAATGAACCCTGGGAAATGCATATAAACAACTGTAATAGCAAGGAAGAGTACACGAAGGTATGTATTTTTCACAAATAATTAGTACTTCTTATTTGTTCAACAACTACACAAAAACTAAGTATTTTATTTGTTCAACAGCTATACAATTGTACACTGGACCCCATTGTGGGGCCTGATTTTTGGCAAACAAGTGCTGAACCAAAGCTCTTACCCTCAAATATTAAGACCCCAGCAGGAAGGCCAAAGAAAAAAAGGGTGACAAAGAATGATATCCCTCCTGATGCCACAAAACTAAGCAAGGCTGGGACAATTGTGAATTGTCATTATTGCAAAGTAAGGGGTCACAATGCTAGGACTTGTGTTGCCAAGGTAAACTTCGATTCATGAAATATTTTCTTAAAGACTTAATTTCAAGACTTACTTAGATTCATTGAAAATGTACGGAAAAATGATGTAATTAAAAAGGCTGCTGAGGAAGGAATTGTGTCCAACATAGCCAAGTCAACTTGTGTGTGCAAAACATGCAATAAACCTGGTCATTATTCAAGAACTTGTTCAGTTAAGGTACAAGTGTGTATACTACAATTTATGTTCTTAAGATAATAATTTGTGCTAACTTGCTTTTATTCATTTAATTCACAGAAACAGACGGTGCAAGGGGGCAATTCTTCTACAAATCCATCAACAGATCAAGACCAGCAAAGAATACCTGAGACGATGCATCAACATGAAGAGAGACAGATTCATAGAACCCAAGGAAGCTCAACCTCTACATTTCAAAAACAAACCAGGAAAAATACCCCAAAGAGAAAGAGATAAATGTCATGTTTTATGGTTTCTGTTGTGTCCAAGAAGAATGGTGGTGTAGTAGTAATATGGGTGGACATATTGATGACTGTCTTATTTTGTGGTTGGGTCTGGTAGTTAACATATGGTATGGCTAAACTTTTAATTTCTTTTGTTTGTCATTAAGTTTGTCGGGCATGTAATAGCTGGTATTAAAGGCTTCAAGCCTTCCTTTTGTCAACCAGTTTTTGGTTACCAGTGAAGGGTTTTTAGCACATAAATGCAGCGAAAACGTAAATTTAAATCTTAAAAAACCGAAACTCTCCGCAGGATCCATGCGAAAAATAATATTTAATTCGTAGTTCAGTATGTTTACCTTAAGAAGTTTTACGTTAATGGAAAGATGGAGGTCTTTAATGGCGATCCAAAAACGATGAACGGAGATCCTTAGCAGCTGCTCCTCAAGTGTGAAGTACTCCACCGGTATCCACCACGAAAACGATGTAATGAAGGAGGAGGAGATGGAGAGAATTAGGGTTTTGTAAATCTTTTTGGTTTAGGCAAAAATAGGGTCTATAATAGTATATTTTTAGGCAAAATTTTCAGCTGAAAATTTCCCCATAAAATATTATTATTATTAACCCTTTATTATTCTCACTAATAATTAAAACACCTTTTAATTATTAATCCTTTTTCTAAACTCTTTAGAAATAATTCTCTCACTTGATTTAATTTCCAAAAATTAAATTCTTAATTAATAACATTAAGAACCTTTTCTTAATTAATTTATAATCAATTAAATCTCATTTAATCAATTATTAAATTTGCCAATTAATTATTAATTTCATAAATAAATAATTATCAGCCATTATTAATTAATTCATCCACCATTAAATCATTCTTTTTTATGGTGTGACCCTGTTGGTTCAATATTAAGCCGGTAGTAGAAATAAATAATATTAAAATTATTTTATCATTATTTAAATAAATTCTCTAATTCATTAAATATGATTAATTAATTAATCATATTTATTCTACATCGTGAGGGATACTTCTCAGCATATCGCGACTATCCGGATAATACGAATTCACTGCTTAGAATACCAAGAACCTATTCAGTGAGTAGTTACCGTACAATTAATTCCTTCTACTCTGCAATGTCACGATTAAATACAAGGCACGGAACTTGTGTCAAGCCTATCTTATTTAATCACTTGCTTTCCCATTCACTATACTTAGTTCTATTTAATGTAAATTAGAAACTCCTTTCTAATTTCATTCACTCTGGCCAGAGATTCCTGAAATAACATAAGTGGATCAGTATTGAACATTCTCTTCCTATACTGGAAGGGGTAGATCCTTTATTGATCATACACTATTTTCGTGTACAAATTCCTATACCCAGTAGAGCCCTTATAATTGTCCCTTGAGACTAAGAACTAAACCAAAGCATAGTTCAGTGTACACAAGATGACTATGATGACCTCAAGTCTAAGGATACTTGTACAACTAACACTATGTGAACAACTGCTGACACGTGAGTGAACTCCATCAGTTGTTCAGCTGTGTGAGTCATGTTCAGTGAACTTATTCTATAATAAGCACCTACATACTAGTTATAGTGTCACCACATAAATATCTATGAGAACAGACATCCTTCATAATGAAGCAAGCATAGTATGTACTGATCTTTGCGGGTTATTAATTACCAGTTAGTAATCCTACGACCAGGAACTATTTAAGTTTAGAGTTATCATCTTTTAGGTCTCATTATTATGATCTCATCACAATCCATAAAAAGTTTTACTCTAAACTGTGGTATATCTTATTTAAACATTTAAATAGATAGAGCCCGCAATAAAAACAAAACAAGCCTTTTATTAATATCAATGAAATCAAAACAGATTACATAAAAGTTATTCCTAAATCCTCATACATGATTGGACTTAGGACATATCTCTTTCAACCAGGACAGACTATTGTATTGCCAACAATGTCTTATATTGGATTTATGATATCTAATCAAACACGTTTATGTCTTTATATTACAGTTAAGGTACTTTTATATTGCATTAGTTGGTATAAATATGTAGTGATAGGCTAAGGACACAGTTAATTCATAAACATAAACCATTACATTAGACCTCATTACAAGATTAAAATATCTTCATTTACATCTTCAACTACTGGTACATTCCAAACAAAAAAGAAAAACATAAACACTAAAAAAAGGCTGACTAATTTCCATCTTTTAGCTTCAAATTTACTCTTCTCCACTTCAACTTGTAGCACCCTGCATATTTGGAAACCATCAACCCATCTGAAAAACCCACAACCAAGAACACAACCAAAAAAATTTTGCCCCCCATTTGCCCCTGTTCTAGTAGTCCTCTCCACAGCCCAACCTCCACAAAAGCATTTGTATGCCATGGTATTTGGATGAGTAAATTATTTAGGATGAGAGTGTAAGTTGTTTAGGACGGGAGTGTTAATTTTAGGTTTTGTATGTATTTATATAGAGATACATCTCTCTATTCTAGGATAATAGCCGTTGGAAATTAATTTTTCCAAGTTTACCCTTCTTATTTAACGTCTGTTAGTTGAAACAGACGGAATGCAATCGGGCGTTAAAAAATATAAATAAGGGTCATGCGGGTCTATTATTAAATGTGAGCCAGTTCTGTACAAAAAAAATTATAATTGAGTCCATTTTCGTGCAATTAAGTCTATATATGTTAAAAATTTTATTTCATATTTAATATTTTAACTTTATGTTTTATTATGTGTCAAAATATGATTTTCTTATTAACCAATTTTATTAATTATTTTAAAAAACATTACATATTTATAAAAATACTAATAAATCCAGTCCAATATAATAAAATAAAATATAAATATAAAATTTATTATACATATAAGTATATGTTTTTAACACAGTATATGTTTTTAACACATATAAGTATATAAAATTTTATATATACATATTTATTATACATATTTATACATATAAGTATATGTTGTATAAAATCTAATATATGTTTTTAATACATATAAGTGTCTTATTATAATTATATAATTATATATTCAATATTTTTTTCATTAAATAAATATTTTGTTTTACTTGTATTTAATTAAATATTTACCTAGTGCGCACTAGAAGGCTAGCGGCTGCGGGTTTTCTATGATAAAAAAAATTAAATATTTAAATTTATTATAACATGTGAAATTATATATATATAAAATAATTTGAAAATAAATATAGCATACTATTTTTGAATATAACTAATCAATATAGCTAATACCAGCAGAGCAAATTACCTTACAAATTTAACAAAATTTTAGATGATGATGATTTAGCTAACCATTTTAGCTATTATGGTTGGAGAAACTCTTAAAAAAGAATTAAAAAAATTGGATACAAAACCTATAAATCGAAGAAAACATTTGAAAATTCTATCAAAACTTTAATCAAATATCTGATGTACAAAACAGTTTTACAATTTCAATTCGTGAATACTGCATATAATTCTTATGTACATAATCATAATATGAACTTCAGTTTCGTACTAAATACCGCATATCATAACCTGTAAATAAAAAAAATGAATCAAACAATACAACATCTATGATAAAATTTATGATAACTTGAGAAATTTTAAATTTAACAGTATTTATTGAGTATGCAATTTAAACAACTTTAAGAGATAGAGAGAGTAAGAGAAAGAAGAAAATGAATACCGTAAAAAATATATTGGAAAGAGCCTCCAAAGTGATAGATGTAGATGAATACTTCTTGCAGGACTTTAATCAAACAGTTGGTGTACAATAAACACTTCGTATTATAGCACACTTATTTCTCAATTTAAAGTTTTTATCCAACTAAAGTTCTTTATCCAACTAAAGTTTTTAATTCCATCCCCGGGGCGATCACACACACCATGTGTGTACTTATAAAAACTTTTAATCAGTTAAGTTTTTTACCCCATCCCGGGGACAGAAAACGCAAACTACAAGCACTTAGCAAAAAATTGAAAGCAAAATGCGGAAAAGGTAAATTTATTTACATATCCATCTGAGGTAAAATAACCCCCGGACCAAATCCAACGAAACATAATTCAAAGTTCAAGAAGCCATAAAGGCTGAGTTTTAAAGATAAATAAACAAGTTTAAAAGGAAATTATAAGGCACGAAGCCTGAATCATCACAACAGTTAGTTCTCGGGAGGAGGAGGAGTCTTGTCGCGACCTTCTGTGGGAGAAGGAGGTGATTGGGCCCCGGACAACCCGGGTAGCCTCCTCCCGAGCCTTAACCTCCTCCGTAAGAGCCTTCTTGTGCTCCCGAGACTCCCACTTCTTGACCTACCGGTACTTGCCGAACCTTTCCTTCTTTTCATCTAAGTCCTTCACTGCAGTCTTCGCCACATGCACCCTATAGTTGTGGATCACGGTATAGCAATCGCAGATCTGGGCATTAGCCTGAAACAAAAACAAATGATGACCAAAAATATAAGAAAACAGAAATACGTAACAACAAAGTATACGAACCTCTGAGACATCCCGAATAAGGTGATCAAGGAAGGTGCGAAGTCCCCATGAGAGGCATAATTGTCAAACATCTCACTCCTCCGGCCATCAAGAGTCATCCGGGCCAGGAGGTTCTTCAAGGCATCTTCTTCCACCAACTTCTAACTCTCCTCTTCCGCAGGAGTCTGGGACGTCATCCTCCGGTGCTGCGAGTCCCGGAACCACTCGCGACATCAGCAGCCTTCCTCTTGCGAGGGTTCAAGGCACCGACTTCTTCTTCCTCCAACTCCAACACCTCAACTTCGGGATCAGTAACAACAATCAGAGGCACCATCTCTGGAACAGTCTACCTCACACTATTTTCAGATGAACCTGTATCCCGGATCTGCGAGCCACTGCCTCCACCACCAGCCATCTTCTTGTCCGAGTCAAGATGAACATCACCACCAATCTTCTTGAACCTGCCGGCCAAGTCTTGAAATTGCTTCGACATCTCGTAGTGGAAGGGGTTAAGCAACGGGAGACCTGCACAACGGAATAACAATTCAGGAACCAAAACTGAAAAAAGACAAGTGTGTATAAGGTATAAGGAAAAGATACAGAACATAAGGCTACATATAATAAATGCTCTTAAATAATGTTTGATTATCTAAAAAAGTTTTCTGAGTCCACTGAGCCCCGAGAGCCACGACAAAGTCGTACATCTTAGCCAAGGCAGCCCCCCGAGCCGCTGGGTTGGGAACTTGCTATTTTTAAGAACATTTTTGTACACCAGCATAAACTCCAGGTCCCCACCCCGGACGAAGATGAACTCCTGATGCCAACCACGGAGAAAGTTCAACATAAATACGGGCGAATTCTTGTCATCATCAGAGAACCCATAACCATATATATTAAAGGTAAACTCATACAGGGGAGGATTGGTGGACTTCTTAATTTTCAAGAGGTGGTGAAAAAGCTTGAAGGCCAGCAAATAACCCGTCACGTGGCAACAAGTAAGGAACCAGGATATCCACTTAACCGAATTCGGGGCCAACTGGGTAAAGGGAATCCCGTTGACATCACGGCAGAGGGATTTGGTGAACTGGTGAAGGTTGGGCCTTATACTACGCAGATGCTCTAGGGGAATAACTACCCAACCCCCCTCGGGATGATGATATACCCTTTGATGAGGCTCGGGCCACCTCTACTCCATGCCATCCCCGAAGTGGAATACTGCCTTAACAAGGTCATTTATCTGACTAGAAGTGTAAATGCCAAGGTCAGGGTGACGAGAAGCAGGGCCATAGCCAGTCCCCGGAGCATTATAGAATAACTCATCCATTCGGGCCCGATCATAAGGCTACTTCCCTTTGGGTCCATAAGCATCAAATAGATCTTTAAAGTAATAATCGTGGGGGGGGACTCTTCTCCCGGGGCTGTACAAAATAATGATCTATATCTACCCCAAACCCGTATCTTTGGCCCAACGTTTTTTCGGGGTATAACAGGAAAGTGGGCAATTCCTCGACTACAGGCTGAGAAGTACGGGGAGGCATGTTATCAAGTTCTGGGGAAGAGTCACTAGAAGAATGTTCGAGAAAACCAAAGTGAGGATGAATAGATCTATGGTTAAGGTTGGCCAACTGTTTAACTCTCCTAACCATATAACTACCCGGAGTCTATGCCATTTCAGATATAAAAAAATGGAGAAGAAAAACAAAACTCAAAAACAAATAACTTCAAAATCAAAGATACCAAAGTATGTCCTAAATCCTACATACAAGCATGCTTACACCAAAACACGAAGAATAGAAACGAACAATAAACACAAATCGGTGTTTACAGAGATCAAGCCCCTATTTCTTACACATACAAAAACCCAAAAAATAAACCCAGTTTTATGCAACAAAAAACCAAATATACTCGAATCAAAACTCTAAACACAAACAACAGTTTCACATGTCAAATATCAAAACCCAGAACAACAAAATTAAACCAACAGTTGCATTTCAAATACGTCACATGCATTTGAAAAGAAGAACCAACCTACTCTACTCATCAAATCGAAGGCAAATACGATAAATCAAAATGAGAAGAAGAGTTCGAAAACTTACAAGAAGGTAGGAGATATAAAAATGCTTCAAAGAGTGAAAGCTTCAAAATTCGCCTTGCAAAAAAACTCGAAGTGCTTTTTGAGTGTTTGTGTTTGCGTAAAAAATGAAGAAAAGAGAGGGGGAGGGTGTTTATAGGGAAAAGTGGGGTAAAAACCCACTCAACTGCCGAAGAATCACGTCCAATAAAATGAAACACGTGGCACGATCCTGGTCGCCCAAATAATAACCGCAACAATTAATGATTACATAACTGTAATTATTTAATAGGCACGACTTTTGAGGAGAAAAAAGGGGGGAAACGGCAATGTTTGATATATATACACGTATACATTCTTACAAAAAACTCAACCGCCGCCTGACACCCCGAAAAAGTGACAAAATATTATACATCAGTCACTTCCGTACCCAGCCAGTCAAATCAAAAGGGCCTACCAAAACACAACCCCGGGGACTTGTACCCAACAACACCCCGGGGTTAGGGGCCATAAATCAAAGAAAAATGCAAAAAAAAATCCAAGTCACAGAATTCAAAGGGCCTACAAAAACACAACCCCGGGGACTTGTACCCAACAACACTACTCTCCCATCCGGGTAAACCCACATAAAGGAGTGGGAGGCAAATGATAGGCCATAAGTAATCAGGCCCAAAAAGAACATTACAAAAACCCAAAAAGAAAACACCCCATTCCCAAACTGGAGTGGTCCCCCGGACACGTGGCAGGTAGTCAAAATGTCAACTATCCCATTTACCAGAAATGGAACAACAACATCCCAGCCGTCCACATATGTGAATCTCAAGGCACCCCAGCTGCAAAAGGACATCCGGACCCCACTAACAATCTAAACCGTCCAATCATTCACCAACCAAGAATCATCAAGGTCTGGGATGAAGAGGTACAAACCCCTAAAACCCTAAATTTGGGAGCCTATAAAAGGCCCAAACAAAGGGGTTTTAGGGGTTGGAAAATATTTGTCTGCTATACACGCATATACACACACCACTGCATATATTTTTGAATAGCTCCTTCTTCCCTCTTCTTCTTCTTCAAGAAACCCCATTCTTACTCTCACGCCGGAGTTGCCGCGGGGACGCAACCCCCCCCCCCCCGGTTCTGTTTTGCAGACACCTCCATACTGCAGCTCAACCACTCAGCGTCTACCACGTGGACTAGGCTCGAGCTCAAGTGGGGGAGGAGAAGACCTGGGAAGAAACATAGTTATCAAATGAAGCAACATAATATTATATGATAGGTTGAAAAATCTTACACTAAAAATTTTTGAGAGGCAGAGAGGGGAAGTAGGAGAGGGGATGAAGGGGGAGAAAGACATTCCAAAAGAAGTGGCGAATATATTTTGACATTGTAATTTGAATTTTAAACTGAGTGGATTTCAGCCCAGCATTTCAAACTTGAGAGGATAATACAGAAAAGTTATCATGTAAGCAACCATCATGATATGTGTTGAAAAAGTTTCTTGAATTTTGAATTCAAATCCGTCCATGTTCATCAGATATTATGCAAGTTGCTACTGTATATGTACAAACTTAAGAGTAACATACAGAGCAAGTATACTAGAGAAACTCCAACATATTAGCCATGTGATCCTAAACTAAAATTTAAGGAATGTTGTAGAAATTTGAGCTCCAACAATATATTAGTGATTTCTTAAAAAGTTAGCATCATTTTCTTATGCCTTTTTTATAAGAATCCACTAGTGATTTCTTATCTTGCTTTTAATAATAAAATTTTTATTTATCTCTACTTATCCATTTCAAATGCATAACTAGAGTTTAAATATAATAATAAAATATTAATAGGACACACTTATAAGGAATGTTGTTGGAGTTGAATTACAATAAAATATCCTAAAATACTAGAATCCATTTTTATAATAATATTTTTGAGAAACATACTAGGACTCTATTGGAGTTGCTCTTATGATGAGAAATCAGTGGCATTGTACTCTAATTTTTAAAAAAATAGAAGGGCAATGTAATATTTGTTGAAATTACATAATTATCCTTACTACTTAATATAATATTAGGCCAATTAATACTACCAACTAGCAATATTCCCGTGCTACCCACACGAGTTTCTTATTTTTTTAATTAAAAATATGAATTAAATAATTAAAATTTTAATTTTTGTTAAAATATTTAATAAAAAATATACTACAAAATTAAATTAAATAGATAGTGATTTCTCTGGGTAACACCTCAGTCCCACATCGAGGAGATTTGGGACTTCTGTTCAGTTTATAAGGCAAAGTACTACTACTATGTGCACCAACAAATCATGATCTTTTGGGGGTCTGTGGTGGGCTTGTCATAACCCAAGTTGGTTGCACTCGGGACAGTATGTTTCGGCTTATTTCGGACACGTAATCCGGAGTTGACCCGGTTTTCAAAAAAGACTCGGGTTGTCACTTATGGTTTCAGAGCCGACTCTCGAAAGCTTGATGCGTCAAGTTGCCGGAGATGGGGATACGAAGGCTGGTGGTATTATCCCACAATGACACGAGGTCCAGAGGTGGGGACACGAAACCGGCCGCTATTATTCCAAAATGGCTAGAGAGGTATGATTGTGGTCCTATGGGCTGTCTTTTCGGGCCTCACAAGGACGTCAAGAACTTAAGTGGGGGAGTTTGTAATACCCCAGTTTCACATCGAGGATATTTGGGATTTATGTTCAGTTTATAAGGCAAAGTACTACTACTATGTGCACCAAAAAATTATGATCTTTTGGGAGCCTGTGGTGGGATTATCGTAACCCAAGTTGGCTGCACTCGGGACCGTATGCTTCGGTTAATTTCGGACACGTAATCGGGACTTGATCTGGTTTACAAAAAAAGCTCGAGACTTGACCCGGGTTGTCACTCTCTACGTCCTAACCCAATTCTGTAATCCGTCCTAATTTTTTAACAAAATTCACTTTTAGTCCCCGATTTCAGTCCCGTACAGAAATGAGAGCGAATAATTTACATTCATTTGTCAAATCTCTTCTATATATAATAGGAGAACAAGGGGATAATTAGTGAGATTAAAAAGTCTCATTGAAAAGACTAAACTACCCCTGTTTTTAATTTTTATATAAAAATGTGCTTTGTGGGAATCAAACTCGAGATATTTCATTCACATATACAACCTCATACCACTACACCATAATGTCACATGTGTTTTTTTATCATACACATAATATGTAAGTGTGCTAAATGAATATTTTATTTAACTTTAAAGATAGTTACTTGAATTTCGCAAAAAAAAAAGATAGTTACTTGAATATTTGTACAGTTAATTTTAAAGAATTAAATTTCGGATACAAAATTAGACATAATACATAAATGAATTATTATCTTATTTATTAATCTTTTTTTAGTTTGAAAATGTATCTCATATATTTTTAACATATTTTATTATTATAAAATGTAATTAAAATGTATATATATAACTTCTAAAGAAAATATTGAAAATAGAATCGCTTATATATAAATAATCTATAATAGTATTACATATTTAGATGAGTTCGAATAAAATACCCGTTTGGAAAATCTTAAAATAAGTAACTTATGACTTAAATGAAATAAGTGAATAATAAGTGATAAGTTGACAAATGCTTATAAGTTATACAAGTGTTTGGATAATTAACTTATAAGTTAGAATTTTTTTATTTAAATGAACTATAATAATTTTTAAATATATTATCTTACTTCTTATATTTTAAGTTTGATTAACATTTACAAAATATATTTTAAAACTAAAATTGATAAAATAAATGAAAAATAAAAAATAAGTTAAGAAAAAATACGTCATTACTAACATTCAACTTATCAGCTTATAAGTTATAAATTCAACTTATAAGTTGGGTCGACAAACACTCATTAATAAGCTGTTGCAGGCTTATAAGCCAATAAGCTGGCTTATAAGATTTGTCAAACTAATGAGTCAAAGCATTTTATTTTATTTCGAATTTGAAATCGGAACTTGGCCCATTCTTCAAAAAATACTCGAAATTTGACTACATGACCCGGCCGAAAAACATCGTTACATTCTACCTTTAGTAAATTTAAATTTCAAGTTCGGCGAGAATATCTTACCAATAATGTGAATTTTTTTAATATCTTATGTTAATATAAATTAATGTGTTTGAGGTGTTTATAAGATCAAGTCAATTGATTATTTATATTAAAATTACTAACTTCACTCGTAGCGCATTATTATTTTTGGGACTTGTCCCGATTTTAAAAATATTCAAAATTTGATATGAGATCTCAAGAGATTTTTTAAAACTACGATGATATATTAAATCGATTTATTTTTCATTTTTCACTTTAAAAAAATTAGCTTTTTAAAAATAATTCTTCTAGATAAATAATATTCATTGATCAAGATAATATTGTACAAATATTTTGAATTATTTTTATATTTTGAACTATTCAAATAAAAGTTATATATATACTATATCGTAACATTTGATTCAATGCATTTTATACAATTTAAAAAATATATATTGTTCAATAATCCGATAGAATTAACCAGTTCAATTCATATTTATAAAACTTTATCAAATTGAAAAATATTTATTTTAGGAGAATAGTATATAATGTTATCAAATTATTATATGAAGAAATATTAGAGTAGTAATGAAAGAAACTTAAAAACGGTTTAAATAACGATATAATTATATTTTTTCCTTCGAATCCTTGAAAAAAATCATGAATATCAATAATAAGTCTTTATAATATATAATTTATTTTTATGTTACAACCATGATTGATACTCAGTTACGTATAAACTAGATATAGATTGTTTGTCAGTGATAATATGAATACCTTATATAAATTATTGTAATTTATTTATTACATAATTTTAATTTTTGAATAATTATAAATGCATGTTATTTAAGTAATCATTTGTCTCACTAGATGTTAATAGTGATTATACATGTACATAAATCAGATGTTTAACATATAAATAATTGAAACCATCGTAATTTACTAAGAAATGTAACATACGATAATTTACATGCTGACACACACACATATAACTTAATGTTACTTTGGTAACCGTAGTGTAAATAAAATACTAACATTTTTCCATGCATACATACGTTTAATTTCACTAACCTTTTTCATTAAAATCAACTTTTATATTAACAATAGTGTAAATTTTATATTATTGTATATTATGATTGCAAGTCATCCTGACTTCAATTATGCATCTTTTATCTTTTTAAATTGAGTAAGTTAATTGTAAGTTAGTAGTGAACTCAGTAATAATATAGACCAGTACATATAGTTTATTTAAATAAAATTCAAAATTTTTGGTTAACTTTGTATTCAACATATATGTTATTTTTTAATTTTTTATTTGTAAACATAGTAGCGGCATTCTACATATTAAGTATAAGTGTTTCGTTTTAAACGCACACTGACTATCCTATTTATATTCATTCATTAAATACAAATTATACAACACAAACAATAGTATATGTATATATTTATATATATTGTTTAATGAGTTATATTTGAAACGCTGTGTAATTTGGTATTATTTTTTATGGAAATAATATATATTGATAAACAATCAACTTGTATTTGATATACGTTAGACATTGTACAATATTTACAAATAAGAAAATAATTAAGAACATTATAATTACATGATCCATAAAAAAAATTCTAGAAAATAACCCGTGTCTCGCACGGGTTATTATGCTAGTAAAATATAATAGCCTACAACCCGTGTGATGCACATGCTTGGTAAATCTTTATCATGTTTACATATTTTTTTATTAAAAATTAAATAATAGTTTTATTATTATTATTATTTTTGAAACTGGAATAGTTTTATTATTAAATATTTATCATGAAATATTATTTTATGCTAAATATAATATTATGATATCCTTTTTAATTTTTATTTAAAACTGCTTTGATTTTAATAAGTACAGGCATGCATAACCACTAACTTTGTAATTCTATAATTAAAGTTTTATTTATTTAAGCTATTTTCGTATAATATGTTTTTATCATTAATATACTTATTTTAAAGTTATAAATAAATTTATATACTGAGTCTTATAGATGTACATCTTAAACTAGTCAAACTAAATTGATAATATATATATACATGTTTTAATTAAATGTGTTAAGTTTATTTAAATTTAAAATAATTATTTATTCAAATTTTTACAAATAAATAAGTATCAACCAATTACCCAATTGATCAAAATTTTAATATTTTAGATACATTTTACTTTATTTATAATAATATAGTATAATATATATTTTAATTTAAAATTTTGAGTTTTTTTATATTTTTTAAAATATATCTATCTCCCGAAATAAATGTGTATGCATTATGTTTTTAATATATATGTTAGATTTGTTTATAAAATAATTTTAACTTTTAATATAATATTTTTAGGAAGGCATTAGTAATTTTTAGGTAGGCATTAGTAGATTGGTAAATTTTAAATAAAATAAATATACTTTATCATTATTCTCTTTAAATAAATATAGGCGATTTGAAGTTTATCAATGTGTTGTGGATTCCTAGATTCCTAGTGAAGTCTAAAGTGTGGGCATTTATGTAAAACATGAGTTTTAAAAGAATTTTTATGATTTTAAATATGTATGTGACAAAGTTTTGAAAAAGAATTAATACAAAATTGAATTTGCAATTTTTAAATGGTGTTAATTTTTTTTAGACCCTGGTTAAATAGTAGATTTTAGTGTGAATTTTTTTATCAAATATTTTTTAAAAAATAATTTTGTATGTAAAATATATATAATTTTTAGTTTATATGTAACTGATCTTTAATTTTATTATTTTTAAGAAAGAGCATGTAATACTCCCATGTATGTACTCACGTACTGAGTATAAATATTTTTTTATATGAATGCAATAAGGTATTGTTTTTTATTACATAATTTATTTTTTAAAAATTACATTATAGTATTGTAGGTAGTATATTATAATATATATTGTGATCTAATATTCATGATTTTATGGTTCAACATTTTTAAAGATTTTTTACTCTTGCATTGATAAACCTTGGCCAATTTTTAATTTTAAACTTTAATTGTCGGTAAGAAGTAATTTGTAAGCTATATATGTTGTATACCTTATTTTTTTTTTGAAAAAAAACATATGTTGTTTACTTAGTATTAGATTTGACAATATTTTTATTTTTAATTTACTTTTTTGAAAGGTGGCAAAAATTATTTTTGGGACGTGTTAACAACCGACCATACGAAAGCATGTTTTACTTATAATAATATAGTATAGATATATACCTGGAAATACATTTCTAATATAAATTAATTTTAAACATAATTGAAGTATTAACATATATATAATAAAAAAAATTGAAACTGACAACAGGAAACGGGGGCGGGAAAATTTGAAATTATTTTTGATATATATATATATATATGATTATTTTACATATGTTACCTAAATTTCATCTAAATTATCCTCAATTATTATATTATATACGGTAATAGTTTCTCGGTGTCGCCGTTCTCGACACGTTTTGTTGTGCAAGACATGGCTTTACTATAACAAGACTAAGTCAAATTGGCAACTTTAAGTAAATTGTATTGTAATCTAAGTTTGCATTTAGTATTGTAACATTTAAATCTATAAAAATATTAACATGATTGATGAGTTAGTTGATAATGAAATCATGAATGTTGATGATGTCTTTAGCTTTTGTCAAGATTATTTTGGTCAAGATTGGGATGATACTAGCCATAGAAATGAGGTCAATGAAATGTTAGAGTCCACCATTTCTAGTTCCAACCAAGAGTTAGAACCTTTTCCTTTGCCACTTTTTGAAGCCAATGAATCCGTTGAGGCAAGTCCGCCATAATTAGAACTCAAACATCTTCCTGAAACTCTTAAATATATGTTTCCAGGTCCTTCTAAGTCTCTTCCAGTCATAATTGCATCTGATTTAACACTTACTCAAGAGCTTATCTGTACTTAGAGAGAGTAAGAAAGTTATAGGGTGGAGTATATCCGACATCAAGGGAATCAGCCCTGCCATTATCCAACATAGGATTCACTTAGTTGATGATGCTAAATCAGTTAAAGAGCCACAAAGGAAGTTAAACCTGACTTTTAAGAAAGTTGTTAGGAAAGAGATCCTTAAATGTCTAGATAATGGAATCATTTATTCTATATCTGATAGTTCATGGGTCAATCATGTTCAAGTATTGCCTAAAAAGTCAGGGATCACTGTCGTTGTCAATGAGGGTGATGAACTAGTTCCCACCCGTGTTCAGTCTGGTTGGAGAATGTGTAATGATTATAGGAAACTTAATGCTGCCACTAGGAAAGATCATTTTTCTCTACCCTTCATTGATTAAATGTTAGAGAGGTTAGCAAGTCACTCATACTATTGTTTCCTATATGGTTTTTCTGGAAATTTTCAAATTCCCATTGCCCCCGAGGATCAAGAAAAAACCACTTTCACTTGTCTATTTGGAACCTATGCCTATCGTCGCTTAGCTTTTGGTCTCACGACTGCCTCTTCCACCTTTTAACGATGTATGATGAACATTTTCTCTGATATGATAGGAGACTTTGTAGAAATCTTTATAGATGAATTTTCCATTTTTGGTTCGTCTTTTCATCAGTGTCTTAATCATCTTGACTTAGTTTTAAAAATAATATAAAGAAACAAACCTTATTGTTAATTGGGAAAAGTGTCATTTAATGGTTAAAGAGGGAATTATTCTTGGTCATTAAATTTCGTCAAAGGTAATTGAAGTTGATAAAGCTAAAATTGATCACATTGTTAATCTACCTCCACTAAAATCTGCCAAAGAAATTTGTTCCTTCTTAGGACATGCTGGTTTTTATAGGCGTTTCATTCAGGATTTTAGCAAAAAGTCTAGGCCATTGACTAATCTTCTTTCTAAAGACATAAAATTTGAGTTCTCTGGTGAATGTCTTCAATCTTTTGAACATCTTAAGAAATAGTTGACCTCAACCCCTACAATCCAATCCCCTGATTGGAATCAACCTCTTGAGCTTATGTGTGACGCGTTTGATTATGTTGTAGGGGCAGTTTTAGGATAAAGAACTAATAAGATGCCTCATGTCATATACTATGCTAACAAGACTCTAAATGATGCTCAACTTAACTACTCCGCCACTGAAAAAGAACTTCTAGCGGTAGTTTTTGCTCATGAAAAGTTTAGATCGTATCTTATAGGCTCTAAAATCATTGTTTACACAGACCACTCTGCTCTTAGATATCTCTTCTCTAAGAAAGACTCAAAGGCCCAATTGATTAGGTGAGTCTTGTTGCTCCAAGAGTTTGACCTAGAAATTAGGGATAAGAAGGGTTCTGAAAATGTTGTTGCTGATCATCTTTCTCGTTTAGTAGTGGAGTCCACCATTGATATGCCTTTGAATGAGTCTTTTCTTGATGAACATCTTCTTTCCATATCTATCGCTCATTGGTTTGCTGATATTGTTAACTACCTTGTCACTGGTGACATTCCTTCTCATTGGTCTAAGCAAGAAAAATCTGAATTTCTCTCACGAGCCAAATACTTCTTTTGGGATGATCCCTATCTTTTTAAGTCTTGTCCAGACCAAATCATTAGGAGGTGTGTTCCAAACCATGAGTTTATAAGTATACTTTCATTTTGCCATGATTAGGCTTGTGGAGGTCACTTTAGTGCTAAAAAGACAACTGCTAAAATACTTCAATGTGGTTTTTATTGGCCTAGTTTGTTTGAAGATTCCGCTTAATTTTGTGCCACTTGTAGTAGGTGTCAACACTCAGGAAAGATCACTAAAAGAAACATGATGCCAATGAATCCAATCTTAGTTATTGAAATCTTTGATGTCTAGGATATAGATTTTATGGGTCCCTTTTCTAATTATTTTGGTAACCTCTACATTCTCTTAGCGGTTGATTACGTGTCTAAATGGGTCGAAGGCATACCAACTAAGTCTAATGATAACAAGGTAGTTCTTAAGTTCTTGAAGGGGAATATATTCTCTAGATTTGGTACGCCTAGAGCTATAATTAGTGACCAGGGTAAGCATTTCAAAAACCATTAGTTTAAGTCTATTTTGAGGAAGTATCCCATCACTCATAAGTTAGCCACACCTTACCATCCTCAAACTAGTGGTCAAGTAGAGGCCTCTAATAGGAAAATCAAACAAATTGTAGAGAAAACTGTCAATTCAAATAGGAAAGATTGGTCTGTTAGGTTGGTAGATGCACTTTGGGCTTATCGTACTGCTTTTAAGACCATTTTGGGTATGTCTCCTTATAGGCTTATGTTAGGAATATATGTGCATTAGTTTGATGATATGTTTAACAAAACACTTAAGTAGAAATTTAGTGTCTGTAGCCTCAACGGATAAGACCACTTTGGCTATCCGTTGATGGTGTAGCTTTACTTAGAAATAAGTCTAGTATTGTAGCATATTTCAGTCTCTGTATTTAAAATTGTAATTCTTAGAAGTTGAGAGAAACTATGAGTCATGTTGACTACTAGATGATATGCAGATAGGAAGGCCAATTGTAAATATTTCATGCCTTGTAATTTTGTATAAATGAAGTGGTATCAACGGATGACTTAAAAGACCTTCAACGGATGAGAAGCTAAGCTTCAACGGATGTCTCTAAAGCTTCAACGGATAACATCCTTCAACGGATGAGAGCATCAACGGATGAAAGCTTCAACGGATAACATCCTTCAACGGATGAAGTCATCAACGGATGAAAGCTTCAACGGATGTTCTGCTAATCAGCCGTTGATAAGTGGTAGTTGTACCTACAAGCAGAGGCACGTGGGTTGACAGAGAAAACTGAGATGTGGTAGCCGAATTTCAGGATCAACAGAAAAAGCAGCCGTTCTTCTTTTGTACAAAGTTGCAATAGTCAACAAAGTACTTGAGTGAACAGGAAAAGAAGCAAGTGAAGAACTTATTTTACTATTGTAATTTTATATTGTTTTTCACTTGTACACTTGGTAATATATATGAACCAAGAAGAAGCTAGTAATTAGATAGATTTTTCCAGAGCTGTTAAGAAATATCTTGAGAGAAAATTCATCTAGTTTGTACTAGGATGCAGCTGTGATCAACATTGTTGAACACAGATTTTCTAATATACCATCTCTGGTGGAACAACAAATCCACCAGAAAAGTTTTTAAGGTCTGTTGTGTTCTTTACATTTGTGCTTGAATATATATCTGTCTGTATTAGCTTAAAGCAATTCACACACTTGTTCTTCTTGAACACACAACTTTATAAACTGCTCAAAACTTGAAAAAGTTTTGAGATTTACATTCAACCCCCCTTCTGTAAATCTCATTGTTAGTCTTCTAGGAATAACAATTGGTATCAGAGCAGGCTCTTGACACACAAAGAGTTTAAAGATCTTGGAATCTAACAAAGATGAGTAAGAAGGATATTGGAGTAAAGATCCCAGTTCTTGACAAAGACAGTTATCACCACTGGAAGGTGAAAATGCACCTTCATCTACTCTCCCAAGATGAAGGTTATGTAAACTGCATTGAGAATGGTCCTCACATTCCCCACAAAGTAGCCACAGTTGCTACGGCCACAATTGCTGTTGGTCAATCCATTCCAAAACCCAGAGCAGAATGGACAATGGAAGACACAGAAGAAGTCCACAAGGATAAGAAGGCTATGAACATTTTGTTTAATGGTCTTGACAAGGATATGTTTGATAATGTGATAAATTGTTCAACTGCCAAAGAGGTTTGGGACACAGTTCAGCTGCTGTGTGAAGGTACAGAACAAGTAAGAGAGAACAAAATGCAGCTTCTCATTCAACAGTATGAGCACTTTCATTTTGAAGAAAATGAATCTTTAAATGACACATTCAATAGATTCCAAAAACTGTTGAATGGACTGAAGCTGTATGGTAGAGTGTACCAGGTGAAGGATTCAAATCTTAAATTTTTGAGATCCTTACCAAAGGAATGGAAACCCATGACTGTTTCCTTAAGAAACTCTCAAGATTATAAGGACTTTACTCTTGAAAGATTATATGGAATCTTGAAGACTTATGAACTAGAGTTGGAACAGGATGAGGTATTGGAGAGGGGGAGAAAGAAAGGAGGTTCAGTTGCATTGGTAGCTGAAAATGAGAAAGAATGCAGAAAAGAAACTGTGAGATCTACATCAAGCTCCAAAGATGGTGTAAGAAATCCAGAATCAGACAAGGGTAAAGGGCAAGTTGCTGAAAATGAAGACAACTCCAGTCAAGATGACTCTGATGGTATTGATGAGCATCTTGCATTTCTGTCCAGGAGATTTGCAAAGATGAAGTTCAGGAAAAACACTAGAGCCACTAAACCCCATAAGAACATGGTGGACAAATCCAAGTTCAAGTGTTTTAATTGTGGTATGAGTGGACACTTTGCAAGTGAGTGCAGAAAGCCAACCTCTGAAAAGAAGAAATTTGAACAAGTAGATTACAAAAAGAAATATTTTGATCTGCTCAAACAGAAGGAAAGGGCTTTCATTACTCAAGAAAGAGACTGGGCAGCTGATGGAGAAGAAGAGGATGAAGACATGGAATATGTTAACTTGGCTCTCATGGCTAATTCTGAGGAGAATGAAGTTAGTTCATCAAGCAACCAGGTAATTACTACTGATATAACACAGCTTACTAAAGAAGAGTGCAATGATGCTTTTAATGACATGTCTACTGAACTGTATCATTTGCGTGTATCTCTTAAATCTCTTGCTAAAGAAAATAGTAGGATTAAAGAGAACAATCTGTTTTTAAGTAATAGAAATGCCGTGTTAGAAGATAAGTTAATTGACCTAGAAAAGACTAAGCTGCATTGTGTATCTGTTGAAAATGAACTAGCTGAATCTATTAAGAAAGTAGAAATACTTTCCAATCAATTAGAGAAAGAGCAAGAGGTGATTAAAGCCTGGAAAACATCTAGGGATGTAAGTGCTCAAATTGCCAAAGTCCAAGGAATTGAATCATTCTGTGAAACTGCCTGGGATAAAAATAAAAAGAAACTGGAATTAATTGATGGACTGTCAACGGATGTGGAATCAACGGATGATGAAAGTTATCCGTTGAAGGAAGAAAAGGAACATCCGTTGAAGGTTCCTCAATTAAAACAGGCAGATGTTTCTAAAAGAGAAAATCTAAAGAAACTCAACAAAAAGTTTGGTTCAACTTCAAAGAACTTTGTCAAAGAAGGAGCAAGCACATCCAAAGATGTCAGAAAGGTGAATGTAGGGCACATGACCTTAGAACAGTTAAACAATAGGCTCAAGATGGTTGAGGATAAAAAGGAATCCAAAAGGAAATCCAACAGAAATGGGAAGGTAGGAGTTAACAAACATAACAATTACACACCTGACAAGTATGCTCCTAGAAAAAGCTGTGTGCATTGTAGTAGTGTTAATCATCTATCTGCTAACTGTAAATCTATTAAGAAATCTCCCATAACTGTACCCTCTTCCATGCCTAACATGTCTGTATCACCTCTACATGCTCTGCCTGTTATGTCTCAACAAAATCCTTATGCACATTTTGCAAACATGCCATATTTTAACAATTCTTATCTTGCTGCATTCAGTATGCCTCAATTGCCATACAATATGCCAATGTGGAATAACATGTATGCACAATCCATGCCTAATAATACTATAAATGTGCTGGATAATGTTGTGACTAACCCTACACCTCAACCAACCACATCTAAGACCAAGGTTGACTCAAACTCACCTAAGTCTAAAGATGCAGGAGGAATGAAGTCTAGGAGAAAGGCTAACAAGAATGGACCCAAGGAAACTTGGGTACCAAAATCAAATTGATTGATTTTGTGGTGTGCAGGAAAATAGAAGAAATCTATGGTACTTGGACAGTGGCTGTTCAAGACACATGACTGGAGATTTCTCCCTGCTCACAGAGTTTAAAGAGAGAGCTGGCCCCAGCATAACCTTTGGAGATGACAGCAAAGGGTTTACTATGGGATATGGCTTGATTTCAACAAGGAATGTCATCATTGAAGAAGTTGCATTAGTTGATGGTCTCAAGCACAACTTACTGAGTATCAGTCAACTATGTGATAGAGGGAATACAGTTTCCTTCAATTCTGAAGCCTGTGTTGTCACTAGTAAGAAAGACAACAAAGTGGTTCTAACTGGAGTTAGAAAAGGAAATGTGTACTTAGCTGACTTCAACTCTACAGATGCAGAATCTATTACTTGTCTTTTCAGCAAAGCAAGTTCAGTTGAGAGTTGGCTATGGCACAAGAAGCTATCCCATTTGAATTTCAAGACAATGAATGATCTAGTCAAAAAGGACTTAGTAAGAGGAATTCCTCTTGTTGAATTCTCAAGGGATGGTCTGTGTGATGCTTGTCAGAAAGGCAAACAAAGGAAAGCATCATTTCAGAAGAAGCTTGAAACAACAATTGATGAACCATTACAGCTGTTACATATGGATTTGTTTGGACCAGTCAATGTATTGTCAATAGCAAGAAAAAGATATTGTTTAGTGATTGTAGATGATTTCTCAAAGTTCACATGGGTCTGTTTTCTTGGATCAAAGGATGAAGCAAGTGAAATCATTATCAATCACATCAGGCAAGTCAATAATCATCCTGACTTAAAAGTAAGAAACATCAGGAGTGACAATGGAACTGAATTCAAGAATTTGACATTAAGGCTGTTCTGTGAAGAAAATGGAATCATGCATGAGTTCTCAGCTCCAAGAACACCTCAGCAAAATGGGGTAGTTGAAAGAAAGAACAGATCTTTAATTGAGGCTGCCAGAACAATGCTTGAAGAATCAAAGTTACCAACATATTTTTGGGCTGAAGCTGTTAATTGTGCCTGTTTCACTCAAAATATTTCTCTGATCAATCAAGCTAAAGGCATGACTCCTTATCAGTTGTTCAAGAAAAGAAAACCAACTCTAAACTTTCTTCATGTCTTTGGATGTAAATGTTTTATACTAAGGAATCAATCTGACCATAAAGGGAAGTTTGATGCAAAGGCTGATGAAGGAATATTTGTTGGTTATTCAGCTGGAAAATCTTATAGGGTCTACAATCTAAGAACCAACATTGTTATGGAATCTGTGCATGTTGTGTTTGATGATAAAAAGATTGATGGACTAACAGATGAGGAACATTATGAGAGACTCAAATTTGACAATATTGAAATATATTGTGATGATAGTGAAGAAGAGATTGATGGAGACGACACTTCAAAAGGAATACAAAATTTGCTCCTGGATAATGCACAAAATTCAGCATCCGTTGAAAGACATTGTGCATCATCCGTTGAAGTACTTAATGAAACATCCGTTGATCATAGCTCATCAACTGATAATCAATTTACATCATTAATTGATGGAACTCCAAGTTCCCTGCAAAGGACCAACAACTCAGGGGGAGTTTCAACTAATCAAAACTCTATCTCACATCATGACAATACTGAGATCACCTCATCTAGAGCTCATCTTCCACCTCAAAGGAAATGGACCAAGAATCATCCCTTTGAACTGATCATTGGTGATGCATCATCTAAAGTGCAAACAAGAAGAGCTACTCAAGATGAATGTCTGTATAGTAGTTTTCTATCTAAGGAGGAACCTAAGAAAGTGGAAGAAGCCTTATTGGATCCAGATTGGATATTAGCTATGCAGGAAGAGCTAAACCAATTTGAGAGAAACCAAGTTTGGAAGCTGGTACCCAAACCAAAGAACAAGAGTCCTATTGATACAAAATGGGTATTCAGAAATAAGATGGATGAAAATGGCATTATCATAAGGAATAAAGCCAGATTGGTTGCCAAAGGCTATTCTCAGCAAGAGGGAATAGATTTTGATGAGACATATGCTCCTGTTGCAAGACTTGAAGCTATCAGAATCTTTCTAGCCTATGCAGCCCATGCCAATTTCAAAGTCTATCAAATGGATGTCAAGAGTGCATTTCTAAATGGGAAATTAGAGGAAGAAGTCTATGTAAGTCAACCTCCAGGATTTGAAGATCCAAATTTTCCAGACTATGTGTATTATCTGTTGAAAGCACTCTATGGACTGAAGCAAGCACCTAGAGCCTGGTATGAAACATTATCAAAATTTCTTTTGGAGAATCACTTCACTAGAGGTACTGTTGATAAAACTCTCTTCTTTAGAAATGTTAATGGCTCTAGTATACTTGTTCAAATTTATGTAGATGACATAATATTTGGTTCTAAAGATAATAATCTTTGTAAGAAGTTTGCTAAGCTAATGCAAAGTAATTATGAAATGAGCCTAATGGGAGAACTAACCTATTTTCTTGGTTTACAAATTAAACAAGTTAGTAATGGAATTTTCATTAGTCAAACTAAATATATTCATGATCTTTTAAAGAAGTTTGACTTAATGGAATGTTCATCTGCAAAAACTCCCATGGCCACTGCCACCAAACTTGAATTAAATAAGACTGAAAGGTCTGTGGACATTACAAGTTATAGAGGCATGGTTGGTTCACTTTTATATTTAACTGCTAGCAGACCAGATATAATGTTTGCTACATGTCTGTGTGCGAGATTTCAAGCTGATCCTAGGGAGTCTCACTTAATTGCTATCAAGAGAATTTTCAGATATCTCAAGGGTACACCAAATTTAGGAATTTGGTATCCTAGAGAATCTGGCTTTGATCTAATTGGTTATTCAGATGCAGACTATGCAGGTTGCAAAATAGACAGGAAAAGTACAACAGGCTCCTGTCAATTCCTGGGAAACAAGCTTGTATCATGGTTTAGCAAAAAGCAAAATTCAGTCTCTACTTCTACAGCTGAGGCTGAATACATTGCTGCTGGAAGTTGCTGTTCTCAAATGTTATGGATGAGGAATCAACTCCTTGATTATGGACTTC
The DNA here is from genome assembly GCF_009905375.1 of Apium graveolens. Classification (NCBI taxonomy): domain Eukaryota; kingdom Viridiplantae; phylum Streptophyta; class Magnoliopsida; order Apiales; family Apiaceae; genus Apium; species Apium graveolens. The sequence continues at coordinate 314,418,831 of NC_133651.1, read as the reverse complement.
ATGTTGATAGAATACCTATCTTTTGTGACAACACAAGTGCCATAGCCATAACAGAGAATCCTGTGCAGCACTCAAGGACCAAGCACATTGATATTAAGTACCACTTCATCAGGGAGCATGTCATGAATGGTACAGTAGAACTACATTTTGTTCCAAGTGAACAACAAATTGCTGACATATTTACCAAGCCACTTGATGAATCAACATTCACAAGATTGGTAAGTGAGCTAGGTATGCTTAATTACTCTTAAAATTCATGTCTTCTTTGCAATTTGATGTGGAGCCTGAAATATATTAGTTGCTAGAACAAATTTGACTTTTAACAAAGTTTATTCCATCAACGGATGTTCCCTATCCGTTGAAAGTCAAAATTGCTCTATCAACGGATATTCATTATCCGTTGAAAGACAAGTATATCTCTGGAACTTTTATCCGTCAACGGATAAAGCTGAAGTACCTTTCAACGGATGACAATTTACATTATCCGTTGAAATGTCACATCAGACGTTTGAGGTGTTTCACAGCCGTTGATTCTATTTTCTTAACCGTTGATACCATACATACATCTGTATGTATTGGTTTTAAAGGTAGTTATTAGAATACTTACAGTTTATTCTTAAACGGCTGAAATTCACCAACACCTATTTATTGATTAATCCTTTTTTTCTAAAAGCATATAAGCCCTTCTGATTGTTCATTATTACTTTACGCTTTCTTAGAATTTCAAGCATTTACCATTTTCTCTCTGCAAAACCCTCAAGTTATTCTCTGCAATTTCTACTCACAACAATGGCACCAGTCGTGAAGATTATGTCTCAATCTGGGTTCATCTACGAGAAGAATAATTTCATAGCTCTGGTAGAGAAGAATGAAGCCCACTCAGATTATCACAAAATGATGGACTTCATCAAAAACTGTAAACTTAGCTATGCAATGCTGGAAGCCCCAACGATTTTCTGTGAAGTAGTTGAGGAGATTTGGACAACTGCTGAGTTCAACTCCATGGATATGACTATCTCCTTCACTCTCAAAGGTAAAAATCACTGTATAAACTGTGATGACTTACAAGCATGTTTTAAATTACCTGAGAACAATGCCATGACACCACACACTGATAGTGATGTATCCAGCATGTTAGATTCCATAGGTTACTCTCTTAACTCTGCTAATTTAGGGGGTATTAGACGAAAAGGCCTTAGGAAAGAATGGAGTTTTCTTGGGGATGCCTTCATAAAGGTTTTCTCTGGGAAAATTAGTAATTTTGATGCCATAACTTCATCTCTTGTTAACATGTTCTATATGCTTGTTTCTGATAGGTACTTTAACTTTAGCAACTATGTGATGCTAGAATTAGGTACTAGATTAGGTAACAAAGCTAATAGACCTAATAACATCTATTATGCTAGATTCTTTATGTTATTGGCTAACCATGTTGCTGAAGGTTTAGTCATAATCAATGAGAATAATAAACTCAAGTGCTGGGCACAAGAGAAAAGAGTTCTTGCAGACTTGAAGAGAATGGATCTTAACAGCAGTGTGCAATTGGTATATTTACCAATCATAAATGCACCCCAGGTAGGTGAGGTAATTGCTTCTACAACTCCTACTTCTTCCAACCCCTCTATTTCTTTATCTTCTAGTGTGGCCATGAAATCTGTGTCAATGCCCCAACAGATTTCTACCAAGGTCACCAAATCCAAACTTTCAAAATCCAAGACAAAGAAAACCACCTCTGTTGTTTCTCAAAAGACAACAGTTGTAACAACAACCATTAACCCTGAGGGAAGTGATCAGGGTGTGAGTGGTGAGGGGAGGGGTGAACATCAAAGAAACCCCCAGGATAAGGAAGGAGAGTTGAGTGCTTCCCAAGCTAGCCAAGCCCCAGTTTCTCAAAAAGCTGTGGTGGTTGAAAAGGTCTCTAGCACATCCCTAGTAGCATCCTCCCAAAAGGATGTTACTATTGAAAAGAGTTCCCATCCAGGAACACAGAACAAAAGAGGGAGGGACACTAAAGCCAAACACTCACCTACAAAAGCCTTTATTGGAAGAAAGAAGGCTAGAACCCAATCTTCTACACAGGGTGCACACACTGCACAGATACATCCATCTGTCTCTGTGCCTTCTCAAACTCAGTTTGATGTGACTCCAATAAATGTGGAGTCACAGCCCCATTCTCTCACAATAACTACACATCAATCACCAAATACTTCTTCACCATCTCTGGATGTGGATATGCTATTCCCATCAATTCCTGATTCTCCCTCTTTACAACTCAGGGAGAAGCCCCACTCAAATACAGGTGATCATCATCTTTTAGATGATTTGTTGGATCACCCGCAAATTCTTTCAGATATAATTGAAGGATCTGTATCAACACATATCAAATCAATCTATACAGATTCAACAGTTATATCACTTTCAATTTCATCTTCTTTTCCTTCTTCAATGGATATCACTCATCCGTTGACAAGTGGTTGCTCTTCAACGGATAAGCTTAACAGCAGTTATCCGTTGATAACAACAGTTTCAACTTCAACGGATATTCCACATCCGTTGATAGTCTCTACACAAATAACTGAAATGATTCCAAGTGTAGAAGACATGAATACTGTGCAATCACTTTTAGGATTGAGGGCAGGGAGTGAAAATTTGAGTGAGAGGCTGGGTTGCTCCCAGGCAAAAGGAGAGATTGAGAGCACAAAAATGCATGCTATTTCTTCCAGCATGGCAAAAGTCAGTGAGTGGAGTACCACCTTAGAAGGTGAAGGTGAGGGAGTGAGATGTGTGAGCCAGGGGGAGCCCCTGATGCAAGAACATAGAGAAAAAGAGAGAAAAGCAGGTACAGTTGATACAAGGGTGGAACCAGCCATTGCTCATGAGTCAATGATTGTGGATGATGCTGAAAAGGAAAGACAATTTCAGCAACATTACAAAGCTGTAATTGATAACATTTCCTTGGATGCTGACACTTTTACTCATCCTGTGACAGCCTATCAACTGTTGGCTGCTCAGGGCAATGAGGAGGCAGAGAGGACACTACATCTAGTGCACTCAACAGAATCTCTTCAAAGGGATAAAGCTGCTATTAACAGGATGCCTTCTACAGCTGGTGAGCCATCTGAGGAATTTGGAGTAAATTCTGATGATGATGACTCTATTTCTTCTGATGGAAGCATGAACATAGGGGGAGATGAAGACCCTAGTTCCATTCCTAATCTACCTGAATGGGCCCTGACTAAGGAGCATAGAACAGGTGAATTCAATGTCCACCTGGTCAAACAAATCATCACTATTCAACAGGCCATTCAGAACACTTCAAATGCAAATATCAAGGCTATCCTCCAAGCTCACCTGGACTCACTGCATCTCATGAAGTTGCAGAAAGTAAAGCAAGATATGAGTCTAAATGATCTCAGGAAAGATATTGCTGACTTGAAATCCTTCACTTCAGAAAAATTGGATTCAGTCATGCCCTATGGTACTTTGCAGGACTTGGTTTCGAGATTGAAAAAGGAATCAGTTACTGAACAAAGGCTGGCCAAGTTGGAAGACAGAGTTCAAGGAATTGAAGATTCTGTGGCCACCCTTCTTCTCAACCAACAATCTCAAACCAATCTCCTAATGCAGCTGGCAAAAGCACAAGGCTTGACCCCTCTCCTTGATGATAACAAAAAGGGGGAGAATAAAAGGGAAGGGGAAGGAGAGCCCTCTACAAAGATTCAGATATCTAAAGTGCTAGTTCCTGCCATCACTACCTCTCCAATCATTCAAATCAAGGGTAAATCTGATGGAATTGATTTGATTCAGCTAGCAGCAGCTGAAATACAAATGAAAGAACAATGGAGGAGAATTGATGAAAGGTTGCAATTGGTGTTTGGTTCTACACAAAATAAATCAACATCTGTGAAATTTAGCACAAAGATTGAACCAATCAACATGGAGCTCATGCCAGTAGGGAGTCTTAAGGATGGAGAAGCTTCTTCCAAAGAGCTACAAGCTATAATCCTCAAGCCCAATGAAAGATCCAATAAGGACTCAACAAAGAATCCTTTAAAAGAAGTGGACTTTCCTCCTTCAAAAGATGATGAGAACAAGATCTTAGGCAGGAGTATTGCCTATCTCAAAAAGTCCATGGATGAGGCTGTAAGGAGAAATAGAGCTATTATCATTAGAGAGGGAAAGAGCATATGTGTGATGCAAGGACATCCCAAATTCTCAATAGCTAAGAAAGAAGAAGCCAAGCAATTAAAGGCTGACAAAAGAGCACAAGCAAAGCTTGAAAAACAGCTAAAGTCAAGCCAAGTTGAAGAAATGAAAGGAATTGAAGTCAGGGGTGAAGAAAAGATTGCTAACTTAGATGAGGTTCTTGGGAGCATATTTGGTGAAAATATGGAGGAAAGAGAGGAATGGCAGAAGGGAAACAGAAGAAAGGCCAAGGCACACAGAAGGAGTGAAGATAACCCTGAAGATACCAAATCTACATCTAAACCACTACCTTCCATACCTGAACCTTTTGTTACTGATCCCTCTATAAATATCCATGGTGAACCAATCATTCCAAAAGAGGAACCTATTGATTGGGACAACATCACATTGCCTACCTTTCTAACCACTCTTCCACCACCAAAGAAACAGAAAAGAAAACCAAAATCTACACCTCCCACAATCTCTAAGAAATTCACTCAAAAACAAAAACCTAAACCTAAGTCACCCATTTCTAAAGATGATTATGTTCACATCTGTGACATAAAAGAAATTTCAGACATTGAACTCTATCTGGATGAGCTGGAGGATGTAAGGGGAATAGCTGCCTACAGACAGTTACCAGAAAGATTAGTGTTCAGATATAAAGGAGCTGGGAAAAAAACATGGCCTCTCCACAGGATTCTAAATGAAGGCTACTCTACCTTGATCAGAGTCTTTTCAGCCATCAAAAAGGATTCTGGCTTTACCAGAACAGCCAAGACTGAAATTCTCAACAAGATTGCCAACATAAGGAAGACTTGGAGGGAACCAAATGCTTTGCCCAGAACCTTACTCATACAAGAAAGGGGAACTAAAATTCACAAATCACCTCATTGGTTGATGGAATTTAGAGATGACAAAGGAGTCAGAAGATTTTTCAGACTTGAAGACCAACTCAAGATTGCCAGCAATGAAACTCTCAAGGAAATGCAATCTAAGTTGGATATCAGTGATGAAGATGAAGCTGAATTCTTCAGAAAACTCCAACTCCAAATTGAGGGAAATGACAAAGGGCTAGGAAAGAAAACCAGGGAACAAAGAAGAAAATGATGTTTTGCTCAGGCTAGAGGAGCACCCTTGGAAATACTGTAAATCTTCAATTACCTCCTAGTACATACACTTTTGCAGCACTTTTTATATTTCTACTTAGTTTCAATTCAAATATTTGTTAAGTGTTTTGTTATCATCAAGTTAACCCTGAATTTATGCCTACAGTTCTTATAGACATAAATAGGGGGAGATTGTTAGGAATATATGTGCATTAGTTTGATGATATGTTTAACAAAACACTTAAGTAGAAATTTAGTGTCTGTAGCCTCAACGGATAAGACCACTTTGGCTATCCGTTGATGGTGTAGCTTTACTTAGAAATAAGTCTAGTATTGTAGCATATTTCAGTCTCTGTATTTAAAATTGTAATTCTTAGAAGTTGAGAGAAACTATGAGTCATGTTGACTACTAGATGATATGCAGATAGGAAGGCCAATTGTAAATATTTCATGCCTTGTAATTTTGTATAAATGAAGTGGTATCAACGGATGACTTAAAAGACCTTCAACGGATGAGAAGCTAAGCTTCAACGGATGTCTCTAAAGCTTCAACGGATAACATCCTTCAACGGATGAGAGCATCAACGGATGAAAGCTTCAACGGATAACATCCTTCAACGGATGAAGTCATCAACGGATGAAAGCTTCAACGGATGTTCTGCTAATCAGCCGTTGATAAGTGGTAGTTGTACCTACAAGCAGAGGCACGTGGGTTGACAGAGAAAACTGAGATGTGGTAGCCGAATTTCAGGATCAACAGAAAAAGCAGCCGTTCTTCTTTTGTACAAAGTTGCAATAGTCAACAAAGTACTTGAGTGAACAGGAAAAGAAGCAAGTGAAGAACTTATTTTACTATTGTAATTTTATATTGTTTTTCACTTGTACACTTGGTAATATATATGAACCAAGAAGAAGCTAGTAATTAGATAGATTTTTCCAGAGCTGTTAAGAAATATCTTGAGAGAAAATTCATCTAGTTTGTACTAGGATGCAGCTGTGATCAACATTGTTGAACACAGATTTTCTAATATACCATCTCTGGTGGAACAACAAATCCACCAGAAAAGTTTTTAAGGTCTGTTGTGTTCTTTACATTTGTGCTTGAATATATATCTGTCTGTATTAGCTTAAAGCAATTCACACACTTGTTCTTCTTGAACACACAACTTTATAAACTGCTCAAAACTTGAAAAAGTTTTGAGATTTACATTCAACCCCCCTTCTGTAAATCTCATTGTTAGTCTTCTAGGAATAACAGCTTATTTTTTGTAAAGCATGCCATCTACCTTTTAAACTTGAACATAGAGCTTATTGGGCAATTAAAGAGTTGAATGTAGATTTACCCACTGCTAGTAGCCATAGGAAGTTACAACTGTCTGAGTTGGAAGAAATTAGGAATGATGCCTATGAAAATGCTAAGATATATAAAGAAAAAACTAAACTTTTGTATGACAAATCTATTTTGAGAAAGATTTTTTCTCCTGGTCAAAAAGTTCTTTTGTACAACTCCAGGCTGCATTTATTTCCTGGAAAATTGAGATCTAGGTGGGAGGGACCATATGTTTTTAAAGTTATTTTTCTTCATGGTGCTATTGAAATTAAAATCCTAAAATTGGAGAAAATTTTAAAGTTAATGGTCAAAGGCTTAAGCATGATCAAAGTAAGTTTCCTTGTTGTATAATAATTAGTTCCATTCCTCTGTCATGCCCTTATCAGGTATCCTCGTTCTTTTACTTTATTATTTTTCTCTCATTTGAATACATTGAGGACAATGCATGATTTAGGTATGGGGGAGGAGTTTAGTAGTACTTATAAAAAATCCATTTTTTTTAAATGAAAAAATCCAAAAAAATCAGAGATATTTTAGCTAAGTTCTCCATTCCACTATTGCACTTTAATACCAGTTGGTGTTAGCAGTTTTTCAAAACTTATATATATATATAGATATATAGATTTTCTTGGGATGATTTGAACGTAGTTAAGTAAGGTTGTCTTCACGAAACTTGTGTCAAACAAATTTTTGCTTTAGAGCCCAAGACGACACATTTGCACAAGGTCTTTGTAAGAAAGATTGTTTAGGGAAGTTTTCGATATCTGAGACATAGTCCACATGTTAAAACAATGTCGAATCAAATTTTTGCGAAAAAAAAGATAAAAGAAAAAAAAATGCTTGAATAAACTACTTCAATACCCAGTATTCCACACAAATAAATAAAAGATTGAGATGATGGGCACAAGTAGTATAATTGACTAGTCTTGTTTTGTGGCCTTTGTTACTCGAGTAACTAAGCCTGTAGGGGTTTTTCAAAACCTAGTGCCCTAAGATCATCTGGTTTGGGAGTCATTTGCCCAAAGCTCGCTACATGGGTAACATAGAAAGCCTAGGAGAATAGACATTGCACAATCAATTATAACAAAAAAAAGAAAAAATTTATGAATTTTGGCTAGATACTTATTTTGATAGAGATTAGGTCCGTTCAATATTGGTTGAAAAAGAGGAAATGTACTTACTCAATTGATTCTTTGGAGACCTACTTTCACGATACACCTTGGGATTTTTTATAAACGTTCAGAGTCAACATAAGTGGATTGTTGATACATACATCTTGGCTATAATTAGAAGAGTCTAAAAGGCATGTATTTTTCTAAAACTTCTTGTGTTGACACCGATGAATGTTATTGTTGATAGAATTTGGACACTTACTAAAGTATTTCACAGATTTTATGGGCATATCTTCTGTAAACCCTTAGGAGAGACAACACTCCTCTTGTAGAGATCGTCTATGTGTTTAACGGGTTGGTAAACCTAAAATTTCCCGTAATGCCTACGAAAAGGAGCATAGGACTTTTCTTAGTTAGCATTTTTCTTTTTGATTTTTCTCGAGGACGAGCAAAAGATAGGTACGGGGCATTTCATAGGTCCATATTTAGCATCTTTTTAATACCGATTTTATATCCATTTTCATAATTTTATTAATAAATAAATTGTTTTATTTTGTTTTGTAGGAAAATTATTAAAATCAGAAATTGAGTTGGAAAAGGTGAAAAAAACATGGAGGTGGACTATTCTAGAAGCCAAAGGAATTGGAAGATAAATAGAATACTTGTTGGAGAAGAAAAAAGAATCCAAGAAAATACTTTTAGAATCCTACTTGTATTCCAAGTCCCAAACTCCCGTATTTTCCCTATATATATGGGTCTCCCCTCTTGTATTTTACACACCCAACACACCTCAAGACACTCAATTAGTTATTTATTTTGTTCATCTTTTTATCATGTGTAGCTAAATTTGTTCCCTAGGATGAAGATGAAGTTAATTTTATTGCTTTGATATCTTCTCGTTCCCATTATTTGATTCTCATGATTTTTCTCGGTGCTTAATTGTTCAATTGATAAAGTGATTTTGATATATTATTGTTACCGGATTTATTTTTCATAGCCTGTGCTTTCTCCATGAAGTTTTGACGGGTTATTGTTAGATAACAAGTTTCATAATATATGCTTGTCTCGTTAATTGTTATACGTTATTTTTGTGAAGAAAAAGAATTGATTTTAGGGTGAGTTGATATTAATTGTGATTGATTAACGGATTCGGATTCCTAGGTTTCCATATTATTTGTTATTTACTAATTAGGTTAAACAAATCTCATCTCAAATCTATTTGTCTGGTTCGCCTGATTTAAATAGGTAGGATTTTGAAAATTTATAGTCTCTGTGGATCGATTTGTAATTGCTACAACTTAACACTGTGCGGTTGAAGTTCTTATTATTTTACACATCATGCACCACCAAGAACTATGTCGTCGGTTTGATTTTCTACTCACTAGAGATACATAAACTTTTTATTGCAGTAGAACCTCCATATAGTAGTACTCTATATAGTAATAACCTCTGTTTCATAATAAAAAATTACATTACCAACTTGGGTCAGTTATAATTAAGAATAAACTCTATATAGTATTTTATACTTTTTAAAGTCCATCATTCATTAATATTACTCTACACAAGAATAAAACTGCTTAAAATTATATATATATATATATATATATATATATATATATATCCAAAAATATAATCTTGTTACAAAAACATTCAAGATACCTTAGAATATTTTTCTAAAGTTGTTTATGATAATGACTTGGTCATTCGGGGAAACATTACATTCTTTAGCTTGAGTATTCATAATTATTCATCACCACGATCATAATCTTGTTTTATCCCAAATAAATTTATTTTTCGAGTGTTTTAAAACTTGTTGACCTGGAACCTTTTCGATTTATACACTATCATCCTGATTATCATCTTGGACTTCGCACTTGCCATCTGGTTAGTGTAATGAAATTCTTTAATTAATTTTTAAATTTAAAAATGACATGTTAACCTCTACTTAAGAATAAACTATTCGGTCCCGAGGATATTACTGTACAGAGGTTTTACTGTATTCATAAATGACAATAGCACAATTAAAGCCCCCAAAACACAGCAATCCCTAACATTAAATATACCATAAATTTGCTCTACAATAATAAATATAACATAATGTAATTATATTATGCATATAATTAATTAAAAATACTAATTATAGTTATAAAGATAGTAAAATATAATAGTCAAATCGTTTAAAGTTTGATAGTCTGCCGCTCAAACTCAAGTTTAATAATTCAAAAGTCGGTAATCATGTTATAGCACTTACATTTTATGCGCTTTATTTTATAATTGTAAGTTTAATATATTTTTTAATTGTACTTGAACCTAAAATTTGACATGTAAACTTATGCTTAATTAAAATTAATGATAACATATTAACTTGTTAACTAGCGTAGAAGCTCGTGCGAGGCACGGGCCTAGATGTAGAGATCAATTTATATCTGATCTGCTGAATGTATTTTTTGTGTGAATTCTGCAAGAAGCAGGAATGTGGCATGTTAGGACCATGTGAAATCACTCTCGGATGCTGACTTATAAAAAAATTTGAATTACAGGGTGTGAATTCTGCATGTGTTTAAGTAACAATCAGACAGGAGGGAGAAGCCAGTTTCTAATGACAATTAGTTATCAAAGAAAAGAATAATGAATTAGAGACCTTTGCATGCTAGTACCAATGAGACTAAGGCTTTAAGTCTCTAGTGCAGGGTTGACAGAGCAAACATGTTAGATCATAAGTCATGAATTTTATGAAGTAATGTTTCGTATATGTTATTTTACTGACCTTTCATGGTAAATAAAATGTTTTAATGGTTGTCTGGTCTTTATACTTTTTTGAGCGGACCTGTCAGGGTTTTTTATTTTAATTATTTAGTGGGAGTGTAGATTTTTATATGAACAATAATTTTTTTTAGTTGTGGATATATGTAACTGACAGACATATAAAGGATTATAGTCAGCGAACAGGCAGGAGAGACACATATATAAATGTAGCCTAGTGTAGTAAAAGTTTTGCTTTTTTATAGTAAATGTTTGGGTAATTTACATCATAAGTAAGAAAATATGAAAATAGAAAATAATGACTTCGGAAGCATGCCGACGGATATGGTTATTGTTATAATGAAGCGTGCATTGTCTGGTGGTTTTGAAGACTTTTTTAACCTTCTCAAAGTTTGGTCTCAAACGAAGAGGGTGGCTGAAGTTGTGTATTTACTGGAGGAGTTCCCTGTTTGCGGGATTTTCTCGTTTCATTTAGGGGGTCCAGCAGCAGAAACTGTGTGTTTCGATCACTTTTTCGAAATTGGTGAAGGCCTCAAGAACTCTAATGCCATCTTGTATGGACGTTGCAAGGATATTAATTCTGGAGCTGGTAGCCTTGACGGGAAACTCCTGGAGTTGGATGCCCCTGGATCCTGCGGGCATATCATCTCAATGATTGTAACAGTCATATTTTTTATGTTGCACAAAACCCCGAATTCCACTGCCATTATCTTACATAACCTTGGGCGCATTCAGGACCGCCCATATCATGGACGTAACATGGGTCCAACGCTAGAACATCTGTAAAACATCAAGGCCAATGTCCTTGGCACGGAGACTGTGACAAAGCTGAATGTGCAAGGGAATGTTGTAGTGAATGTGCGGGCTTCATGTATTATACACCCCGTCGCAGGGGTTGCTTATTTAGGGGTAGTCTCATATGGTTGTCTTATGTGCAATATTGCGCACATGGCGAATGCCTTTGCAAGCACTGTTGAATAGATTTGAGGGACTATTTGGGGCACTATTCTTGAGTTTAATGTATGTGTCTCTAGGTACTATGTGATTTTTTTGTTGGAACTCATCTCTTGTGCCAATGCAATCCTTGCATCCCTTAATTTAATGATATATGCAGTTTACTACTACAGTCCCTTTTTTAGTTGGATATGCCTCCTCTCGACCAAGAAAATAATTTTTGACTTAGTTAAGCGTATAATGAATCAGAATAAATATCATCGTTACAGCAATGCCACTACATATTGATTCCATGCATGCTTGATAAACATAAATAATGTAGATTTCATGTGCAACTAAACGCAACTGTACTTCTGTAACAACCCGCGCTTCTGGACTATTAATTCTAAATCAAAACTAAAATAAAATACAATTTTCTAATACGAAAATCTATTATAAAGGTGTCTATTACAAAAGCGCAGCTAACTGAAGCCCAAAATTTAATATACTCCAATCCTAAGTCCTCGAACTCCAATGATTTCCAACTCGAATCTTATACGAAACCTGAAATATAAAAGGGGTGAGCTACAAAGCCCAACAAGTACAAATTGACTAACTATTTAACCGGAAAATAATGGGTGTTTTTAATAAAACAAATTTTCTCAAAACGATAGTAATTTTGTAAAAACAATTTCTAAAATAAATCCAACCCGAAGTTTTATATTTTAAAATTCAGAATTTAAAACAGAAGATAGCAGATTTTTATAACAGATCAGAACAGAGTAAAACATAACGAAACGATAATTCTTATAAATACCACAATCTTGATCTACGGCCACACTTTGCCAGTAGCCGGCATCTAATTCTTATTCTTATTCTCATATACCACACTTTGCCAGTGGTCGGCATCTAAAGTTCAATAATTACGCGCCCTTAATAGGTATCTAAAGTTGCACACTTGTGCGCCTAATAAGGGTATCTAAGGCTAGTTCCGGAACTATAGCGTAAATTACGAATGGGTTCAAAAACGTAGAGACTGGGTTTCAAAAGATTCTCGTATCTTATTTCTTATACAGTTCGAAACAAAATTCTTTTATCTTATACGAAATTCGAAAATCAGAGTATCAAAACTTTTCCGAAAATAAAAGCAAGTCAAAAGTACTTACCCCAAAACCTGACCAGATCTGAATTTACTCTTTTTGACCCTCTAAACTATATTTTCTTGGAAAACACGAAACACGAAAGCTGAAGATAACGAAAAGACCTCTCCGAAAAGTCCAGAATCACTGAATTCTGACTTACGATGAATTTTTTACGAATTTTACAAGACTGCTGATTTTTTAAGAAAAGCCCCTACGAATTTTGATGTTTAAAAACGAGGAAAACGATTAGGATGTATTTATAACGATACAAAACCCTATATCTTAACCTACAAGTTATCCATATTAGAATTGGATCCAAATTTTAGGCTCATTAGTCTAATTCAATTTTAAATCCTAGTCCTTGTCTAATTTTAATCCTTTTTATTATATTATTCAATTAATAATCTAATTCTAAAAATTACGGGATATTACATACAGCTGTAACAGCCCGCGCGTCTGGACTATTAATTCTAAATCAAAACTAAAATAAAATACAATTTTCTAATCCAAAATTCAATTACAAAGGTGTCTATTACAAAAGCGCAGCTAACGGAAGCCCAAAATTTAATATACTCCAATCCTAAGTTCTCGAACTCCAATGATTTCCAACTCGAATCTTATACGAAACCTGAAATATAAAAGGGGTGAGCTACAAAGCCCAACAAGTACAAATTGACTAACTATTTAACCGGAAAATAATGGGTGTTTTTAATAAAACAAATTTTCTCAAAACGATAGTAATTTTGTAAAAACAATTTCTAAAATAAATCCAACCCGAAGTTTTATATTTTAAAATTCAGAATTTAAAATAGAAGATAGCAGATTTTTATAACAGATCAGAACAGAGTAAAACATAACGAAACGATAATTCTTATAAATACCACAGTCTTGATCTACGGCCACACTTTGCCAGTAGCCGGTATCTAATTCTTATTCTTATTCTCATATACCACACTTTGCCAGTGGTCGGCATCTAAAGTTCAATAATTACGCGCCCTTAATAGGTATCTAAAGTTGCACACTTGTGCGCCTAATAAGGGTATCTAAGGCTAGTTCCGGAACTATAGCGTAAATTACGAACGGGTTCGAAAACGTAGAGACTGGGTTTCAAAAGATTCTCGTATCTTATTTCTTATACAGTTCGAAACAAAATTCTTTTATCTTATACGAAATTCGAAAATCAGAGTATCAAAACTTTTCCGAAAATAAAAGCAAGTCAAAAGTACTTACCCCAAAACCTGACCAGATCTGAATTTACTCTTTTTGACCCTCTAAACGATATTTTCTTGGAAAACACGAAACACGAAAGCTGAAGATAACGAAAAGACCTCTCCGAAAAGTCCAGAATCACTGAATTCTGACTTACGATGAATTTTCTACGAATTTTACAAGACTGCTGATTTTTTAAGAAAAGCCCCTACGAATTTTGATGTTTAAAAACGAGGAAAACGATTAGGATGTATTTATAACGATACAAAACCCTATATCTTAACCTACAAGTTATCCATATTAGAATTGGATCCAAATTTTAGGCTCATTAGTCTAATTCAATTTTAAATCCTAGTCCTTGTCTAATTTTAATCCTTTTTATTATATTATTCAATTAATTATCTAATTCTAAAAATTACGGGATATTACAACTTCTGTATCCATCTTGGATGTACTATAAAAATAATTTTGTAAATACAACTTGGTAAAAAATATATATTTCATAATATCACATATATTTGACATGAATCAATTTAATTATTAGATCATATTTTATAAAATTTGAATAAATATATTTACAATAAAAGGGATATGATAAAATTAAAATGGTTAAAATTTATGTTGGATATCAGCGATTTTAAATAAGCTGTAGTAAATTTAAAATATGAGCACGTATAAATAGTTTTTTAAGCCTAATCATCATTTTTAACAAGATTAGGCGTAAACACATGTTGTTTTATTATGACAATAAAAACCAAGGTAATAATCTCTGAGTTGATTGGAATTTATTATACATATCACTTTTAATACCAAAAAAATATTGTAAAATAATGTACATGTGATAATTTTTAAGTGTTCACTGATTGGCCACATTTTTTGTATTTCATTCAGTAAATTCCACAATTTTAATATAAAATTAACAAAGTTTTTGTTAAATGTTAAATGATGAAAATATCTTATGTATTTATGACATCTTACAAAGCCAGGGAGAAGTTATGTTTTTGATGAAAAAGCCTTCAAATTAGTGAGGGTAAAGGACATACCAAAATTAAGAAAGAATGTGACATATCCTTTTAACTAGCGTACATTATGGAAAAATGAATAAGAAAACTTAATTTGTATTCATATTCAATTAAATACCCATCACAGAGACCAAGAACCTTAAGCTTAGTTGTCAAGTCGATTATAAAACTTCAAGTACGAATTAAAATTATAATTGATATTTGTATAACATCTTTGTTATATAATTGAAAATATTTAAATAGTAGGCATCTATTTTAAATATATAATTTGTGATTTTTAATATTAGTGGATATTTGTATTGCTATTGCTAGTTGGTAATAAATTCAAAATGCTAGTTATAAATTCAAAAAAATTAGCTTAACAGTTATCAATAAAAGTTGTTGGGTTTTACTCTACTTTACATCCCTATTTATAATTGACAAAGTCAAATGAAGCACACAAAAATAATATTATAACAATTCAAACTATATATATTTAGCATTTATATAACCAACCAAATTTAAGTGTAACAATATTTTTAAAAGATAATTGAATTTAAATTTACAATTATATGTGAAACTATTAAAGCGGTAAAGTGGAATGACTTAAAAATATAAACAACAATTTATAAGGTCAAAGTAATATAAGAAAATTTGATAAAAAGAGAAAATGTTCTTTGAAAGAGGTCTGAAATAAACTCAAAGTCCATTATAGCTATGTAAGAAATCTTTGCTTTACACCAGAAAACCGGAATAAATTATCCACATATGGCTTATGGCAACATAAGTTTTTATATATATCCAAAAGAGTTTGATCGTTAAGCCAAAATAAACCACATTTAAGCATATTATTGTTTATATAGCCTTGTAGGTGCAGGTGGGTATTAGAGGAGAGAAAGATCTGGATCCCCCATATTGAGGCCCTTTAGATTACTTGGTTGCAATTTTACCCTTGACGGCGTCACCTCCAGCATGGCTGAATTTAATTTTCTTCCCATTATTCTCGTTTGGGAGTTTCATTCGATCAGAGGAAGCCTCCTGCATGGGTGTCATTTCAGACAATGAAGAGTGTATAGTCTCATTAGTAATCTGTTGGGGAATGGATTTTGAGAATGGGGTTTCTATGAAAATATAGTAAAGAAATAATTAAGAGGGCATGAGCTATTGATTGGTGCAGCAGGGAGGTTAACGGGGCAAGAGGGCATTACCTTTGAAGATTCAGGTGCTTCATTGTTCAGATCGGAGAATTCATTCGCCAAGCAAATATATCAACTATATAATGTTGGGATTTTAAGCTACTGGCATAAATAACCAGTCTTAGTTAAAAAATAAACAGTCATCCTATGAGTGTGATCAGTTGGTCGGGGATGGAGTGATCCCCTATAGACATTTCATTGATGATTTTTTTTCCCGATGTGTCGAGAAAGTGTTCGACAGTGGCATTTTGCATGGCTAGTCTGGTTGTGCCACTCATGTCTTTAACGTTGACAAAAACCTGAAAACTAAACATATGGTAGTTTAAGCGTCAATTATTGAAAGAGACTGTTGATAATCCATATAGCTCCTAGGAGGGCTACTCCTAGGCTCCTAACTCCACATAGCTCCTGGGAGGACTACTCCTAGGCTCCCAACTACATACAGCTCCTAGAAGGACTAGTCCTAGACTCCTGACCCCATACAGCTCCTGGGAGGACTAGTCCTGCCCTCCCAACTCAGTCTAGTCCTAACACTACAGTCCTGACTAGTCCAGTCCCGCGACCCCAACCTTGAGTAATCCCAGCACGTGAGACGCTGACCCAAGCACATGATGGGAGTAACTGTCACGCATCAATCAAGGGAATAATCAAGGCACGTGTCAGAGGATCCTCAAAACATTCCTCGGCCAGTCCCGCACTGACACATGTAAAGCATCCACTCCCGCCAGGTGTCCTCCGCTCCCAGAACCAATGGCTACGATTCAAAGGTACCAACCCTAAAACCCTATCCTTGGGCTATAAATAGCCCAAGAAGGTGAGGTTTTGGGGTTAATCATTCTTTCATACTCATATACACACACAGCCACCGTACATTCATATTCATCCTCATCTTCCCATAAAGCTAGTTCTTACTCTCACGCCGGAGGCGCCGCGGGACTCCAACCCCCCTTCCGGTGTTGTTTTGTAGGAACCCAACCACAGCTACACCTCTACAGCGGCGAAGGATCCAGGACGGCGCCGAAGGAGCAGCCCCGCCACCAGGAGTTATCATTTGGCGCTAGAAGGAGGGGTCGAACCTCCGACCTTGTGGTTGGTCCCGCAACACCCCTGTCCAGCAATACCTCGGGTCACGCAACATCCTAGTCCAGCAACATCCGGGTCTAGCAACGCCCGAGTCCAACACACTTGGACTCGACAATAACTGAAATTCTCCAACACAAGTCCGGGTAGTCTATTGCAACGCAATCCAGACTGGGGGTCAAGAAAATCACAAAATCTTCTAAGGACAACCAACTTTAGTCCTGATTCGCTGAACTCAGCGCAATCCGGACTGGGGGCAAGAAAAGCTCAACTCCTGCCAAAGACAACCACCTTAGTCCTGATTTTCTGAACTCAGCGCAATCCAGACTGGGGGCAAGAAAAGCTCAACTCCTTACAACGCCAACAACCTTAGTCCTGATTCGCCTAACTCAGCGCAATCCGGATTGGGAGCAAGAAAAGCTCAACTCCTGACAAGGACAACCACCTTAAGCCTGATTCGCCGAACTCAGCACAATCCGGACTGGGGGCCAAGAAAAGCTCAACTCCTGACAAGGACAACTACCTTAGTCCTGATTTGCCGAACTCAGCGCAATCCGGACTGGAGAGCAAAAAACAAATGCTCAACTCCTGCCAAAGACAACCACCTCAGTCCTGATACGCCGAACTCACCGTAATCCGGACTTGGGGGGCAAGAAAACCTCAAATTCTTCTAACAAAACAGTCAAAAGCTCATGTTCTATAAAAAAAACCCAAATTCACTCCCCCATCCAGAAAATCTGCATAAGGGAGTGGGGGGCACATGATAGTACATATAGCTCCTGGGAGGACTACTCCTAGGCTTTTAATTCTATACAGCTCCTAGGAGGACTACTCCTAAGCTCCAAACTCCATATAGCTCCTGGGAGGGCTACTCCTAGGCTCCTAACTCCACATAGCTCCTGGGAGGACTACTCCTAGGCTCCTAACTACACGCAGCTCCCGGAAGGACTAGGCTCCCAACTACATACAGCTCCTGGAAGGACTAGTCCTAGACTCCTAATTCCATACAGCTCCTGGGAGGACTAGTCCTAGACTCCTAACTTCATACAGCTCCTAGAAGGACTGGCCCCAGACTCCTAACTCCATACAGCTCCTGGGAGGACTAGTCCTGGCCTCCCAACTCAGTCTAGTCCTAACACTACAGTCCTGACTAGTCCAGTCCCGCGACCCCAACCTTGAGTAATCCCAGCACGTGAGACGCTGACCCAAGCACATGATGGCAGTAACTGTCACGCATCAATCATGGGAATAATCAAGGCACGTGTCAGAGGATCCTCAAAACATTTATCGGCCAGTCCCGCACTGACACATGTAAAGCATCCACTCCCGCCAGGTGTCCTTCGCTCCCAGAACCAATGGCTACGATTCAAAGGTACCAACCCTAAAACCCTATCCTTGGGCTATAAATAGCCCAAGAAGGTGAGATTTTGGGGTTAATCATTCTTTCACACTCATATACACACACAGCCACCGTACATTCATATTCATCCTCATCTTCCCAAAAAGCTAGTTCTTACTCTCACGCCGAAGGCGCCGCGGGACCCAACCCCCCTTCCGGTGTTATTTTGTAGGAACCCAACCACAGCTACACCTCTACAGCGGCGAAGGATCCAGGACGGCGTCGAAGGAGCAGCCCCACATGATAGTCCATATAGCTCCTGGGAGGGCTACTCCTAGGCTCCTAACTCCACATAGCTCCTAGGAGGACTACTCCTAGGCTTCCAACTACATACAGCTCCTAGAAGGACTAGTCCTAGACTCCTGACCCCATACAGCTCCTGGGAGGACTAGTCCTGGCCTCCCAACTCAGTCTAGTCCTAACACTACAGTCCTGACTAGTCCAGTCCCGCGACCCCAACCTTGAGTAATCCCAGCACGTGAGACGCTGACCCAAGCACATGATGGGAGTAACTGTCACGCATCAATCATGGGAATAATCAGGGCACGTGTCAGAGGATCCTCAAAACATTCCTCGGCCAGTCCCGCACTGACACATGTAAAGCATCCACTCCCGCCAGGTGTCCTCCGCTCCCAGAACCAATGGCTACGATTCAAAGGTACCAACCCTAAAACCCTATCCTTGGGCTATAAATAGCCTAAGAAGGTGAGGTTTTGGGGTTAATCATTCTTTCACACTCATATACACACACAGCCACCGTACATTCATATTCATCCTCATCTTCCCAAAAAGCTAGTTCTTACTCTCACGCCGGAGGCGCCGCGGGACTCCAACCCCCCTTCCGGTGTTGTTTTGTAGGAACCCAACCACAGCTACACCTCTACAGCGGCGAAGGATCCAGGACGGCGTCGAAGGAGCAGCCCCGCCACCAGGAGTTATCATTTGGCGCTAGAAGGAGGGGCTCTCCATCCTTGGGTCTCGGTGCCTCTGGATTCACCTTCATCAACAAACTCTTCAAAGATTCCATTTATTCAAACTTAAATGGCAAGACCAGGAAAGAATACCTCTGGGAGGCCATCTGCTAGTGCTCAGGTCCAGGAGCCGGACCACTCCCAGGCTCTTAACCCAGGAGCCGAGAGAGAAACATTCCAGGAACAACCACTACACACTCCCGTAATGGAGAGAATTGTAAACGCAAGGGATGCCAGGACCCTCATAGAGCTCAATCAGTACAAGTACACAAATGTCCCGGTAGCCGAAGAGCACATGGCTAACCTCACAAGTGATGAACTGGCAGAAGCAATCAGACTATACCGACAGGAGCAGACCCGCCTCCAAGAAGAGGCAGAACTAGAGGAGGAGCCGGAGGAATCCGGGGACTCCCAGCAATCAATGAGGTCTGTGTTCGACCGCATTGGAGCCAAGGGGAAGAAAAGCAAAAAAGATCAAGGTAAAAAAGAAGCAGAAGCTGCTAAACAGAGAAAGTTGGAAGAAGTCCGGGAGCAAATCAGGAAAGAAGAAGAAGCAAAGCTCGAGCTAAAGATCCAAAAGAGAATGCAATTAGAAGAAGAGAAGCTGTTGACCAAGTCTAGGAGCAAAAGAACCCGGAGAGACCCTACTCCGGAGCTGATTTCTGATGATGAAGAAGAAGAGAAGCAGAAGGACCTAAAAGACATGATCTATGAATTGCAGAAGAAGATGGACAGAGAATCAGGAGTGGAGATTGGAGAAACAATCACTCCTTTCAGCCACTCCTTAGAAGCTATCCCCCGGCAGCGGAACTTGAAGCATTACAACTTTGACTCCTTTGATGGTCTAGGAGACCCGGAGGAGCACCTGAACTACTTTGAGCAGATAGCACAGATATACTACTACAATGACTTGATGAAATCAAGGTTCTTCGCTTCAACCCTTAAGGGAGGGGCCCAGAGATGGTTCAGCAGAATCCCCTCCCGTAGCATCCACTCCTAGAAGGAATTTCGAGCCTCTTTCCTTAGGATATTTCGGGCGAACAAAACGCACGAAATGCACATGTGTCACCTGGAGACGATCCGGCAGCACGACAATGAGTCCCTCTCTGCATACATGCGCCGGTTCCAGGAAGCAATCAATAAAGTTTCAAATCTGGATGAGAGGGAAGCTTTAAGCATCTTTAGAAGAAACCTGGACCCAGAGCACAACGAATGTGGAGCTGATCAATAAGGAGCCGCAAAGTCTGTCAGCAGCTTATTCCATGGCTGCCAAATTCATTAAGGAAACAGATGTGCTCCAGGCAATGAGAATGACCCGGAATGGAGGGTCTAGGAGTAAAAACACTGATGACCGACCGAAAGGGGGTTACCATCAGGACAAGAAACTCAAGCAAAGTAACCAAAGCCAAGAAAGACAAGCAAACCCAGTTTTCCAAAGACATGGTCCTAAGCAGGAGTCGAACAGCGACCCAGGACCCGTGAAGCAATCTCGGGAGCCGAAGCAGGAGCCGGACTGGACTCCTCTCAACATGGCCCGGGAGGAAATCTTGAAAGAAGCAAAGACAAGCTTTTCTATCATCCTCCGAAGCCAATGCAAACTCCTCCGGAGAGCAGGCCCTACAATAGGCAGTGTGATTATCATGAGACCCATGGCCACAAGACCGAGAATTGCTTATCACTCAAGTACTTCATTGAGGACCAAGTGAAAAAGGGAAATATGAACAAGTACTTAGTTCGGGACAACAGCAGAGGGGAAGCGCAGAAGAAAGGAAAGAATGTAGTCAATGTGGTCCTAGGCGGATCCTACTCCCCACCCCGGAACCCGGACTTCGGCGAAGAAGTACTTTCAATCCAATCACTCCCAGACCTGGTGATATCCTTCAGCAGCAAGGACTATGAAGGAGTCAACCCTCATCACAATGCAGCTTTGGTTATCACTCTAGACATTTTCGATAATGAAGTAAGAAGAATGCTCCTAGACAATGGCTCTTCAGTAAATATCCTCTTCAAACACACAGTGGATAAAATGCAGTTAGGTAACGTCCGCTCAAATGAATATCGAGAAGACCCACTCTATGGCTTCGGCCACAACTTAGTCCCGATCCAAGGAACTTTGTATCTACCAGTCATCTTTGGATCTACTCCTAACCAAGTGACTCATGTCATTAAGTTTTATGTGATCAACGCTCCTTCCTCATACAACAGAATTATTGGCAGATCAGCTCTAACCATGATGCAAGCAATAACTTCAATCTCCCATCTCAAGATTAAGTTCCCAACCCCGACGGGAGTCGAGGAGATTAAAGGAGATTACGGAGTTGCTGAAATATGCTACAACCAGGGGTTAGTTATGGCAGAAACCCATCAAGATAACAAGAGGAAGGCTACGGTCCTTCGCAAGCAACAAAGCACAAAGAAGCACCGACCCCGGACAAGGGAAGAAGCAAGCAAAACAAGTCCAGAAGAACTGGCAAGCAACCAAGTCATGGTAGTGGACAAGACAAATCGGGTCCTAGACCAACCTCGTCCTACCATGCAAGCAACCGAAGAACCTGAAAAAGCAAACAACTATCTAAAGAAGAACTCTGAAGCCCGGATTCATCAAATGATCTCAAACAAAGAACAAGCAAAAATTGAAGCAGCAGTCAAAACAGAAGAAGTCAAAGTAGATCAAACCAATTCAAGCAAAAAAGTGAGGATTGGGTCAGGACTCGAGGAGTCTTTCAAGGAGAGATTAGTATCCCTGCTCCGGGGGTATAAAGATGTTTTTGCCTGGAGTCCAAGGGACATGCCAGGACTACATGAGTCCATAGCAATGCACAGCTTGGATGTCAACTGAAAGGCATATGTCATAGCCTATTCGTTTATTCGAGGATTTAACTCAACTCTGATAAGAATGTAATAAGTAAATAGTGGATCGACCGTCAGAGAGATCTCACAAAGTAACATCTGTCAAAGGATAAAGAAACATTGTTCATGTGCAGACTTGAAGATTCACTGGAAGAAGTTCAAGAATTTGATCATGCCTCAGTGATATAAATCAAGATCGTGGATTTAATCAAGTGACAGAGATCTCGTCAGGGTATCAATTTATTACAAGGATTTAATCAGAGTATCAAAGTCAAGACATGAAGAAACGTCACGGAAGTTAGTCACTCATGAACCAGACAGTACATCGAGTGTCAGCATTGAAGTGGCGGAATTGATTAATAAGTCTCAGTGATTTTCAGAAGATTGTCAGAAGAATGGATGCTGCTCAGGGATAGTATTAATTCTCTATTAATTAATTAAGTCATATAATTTAATTAAGAAAATAAATTATATCTGCAAAGATTAATTTATTGATTAATTGAATTAAATTGATTAATTAATTTAGAATTAATATTGAGGATTTACAAGATTTTAATTGGTTTAAAATCTGCTTAAATTCAAAACAAGACAATTCATTTGAACTAGTATGACAATCGGTATGACAATTGATAGTCATACCGAAAGTCATGTCAATACATTTAATTATCTTATTAGAATTTCTGTTTAGATTAAAATCTGTTATTAATTCAGCAAGACAATTTATTTGAACTAATATGACAATCGGTATGACAATCAATAGTCATACCGAAAGTCTTGCTAGTTCATTTTGATTGTCTTGCTAGTTGTAAATATTGTCATACCGAAAGTCTTGCTGGCCAAAGAGATTGTCATGCCAGTACATTTTTTAGTTCCGTGTTTGATAAAAGCAGCAGAAGACCTTTATTGATCAACACTTACAGAATCCAATCAAACAGAACACACAAGAGAAAAAGGAGCAGAAAACAAAAGCATAACATTTTATTTTTCATCTGCTTTTCTTCAAGATTAAATTTCTAGATTGTTAAGTTAAATCCAATCAACTAGAAATATTTATCTTGTTCTTGTGTATCAATCTAGCGGATTAAAATCCCTAGAACTTAATCTCAAATCGCATTTAGCATTTGATCTTTTAATTACAAAAATAGAAAAAGTTCATGTCGAATTTATTCTAGATTTGTAATAATTGATTTGAGATTAATCCCTTGTAACCGATACCGTAGTTGTAACACCTTTCAAGTTTAATAAAAGTTTTATTTAACTTGAATTTTGTTTCACAATTTTATTCCGCATTTTATTCGATTAAACGGTATTGTTTGCATTCAACCCCCCTTCTACAAACAAATTGGGACCTAACAATTGGTATCAGAGCCTTCTGATTAACGTACAAATCTAGATCCTAGACTTTTGTGTTTCTTTCACTTCTTAAATTTTTTATTCACTCAAAAAAAATTCATAATGACTACACAAAAAGTTGGAACCGTTAAAATTCCACTTTTCGATAAAGAAAATTATGTTATGTGGAAGAAGAAGATGCTACTGTTTTTACAGGTTGCTAATCCCAAATATTTGCAAGTGTTGAAGAAGGGTCCAAAAATTCCTATGGTTATTGAACCAGAGATAATAGAAAATGATGTGGTGATCACCAAAGCGAGAACTTATGTGAAGGATCCTGAGGACTTCTCTCCTGCTGAAATAGAAGAAGCTTCCCTGGATGCTAGCCTTCAATTAATCTTAGTAGATTCCCTTAATCCCCTGATGAATAGACATGTGATGAATTATAAAGATTCCAAACATATCTGGGAAACTATTGAGATTATTAATGAAGGCACAGAGGAAGTTAGGGAGAACAAACTAGAAATCCTAACCTCTGAGTATGAATACTTTAAATCCAATCCAGGGGAAGGAATCACTGAAGTGTTTGAGAGGTACAATGCATTGATCAACAACCTGAACATTAATGGTAAATACTATTCCATCAGGGAGGTCAACAAAAAGTTCCTTTTAACACTGCCAACTCATCTCGAACATAGAATCACTGCCATAAGAGAAGCAAGAGATCTGAGTGAGATTTCTTTGGAAAGGCTCTATGGTGTGTTAAAGACTTACGAGTTGGAGCAGATTCAGCAGAAGGAAGTTTACGGGAAAGGAAGAGTGGTCAGCACGTCTACTGCTCTAGTAGCTGATGAACAACAACAACAACCACAATATCAACAACAATCTCAACAGTCAGAAAGAATGGTACAGTCTTCCAAGGTTGAAGATAATGTGATAGTAGCAGAATTTGATTCTCCTACTACAAATCAATCAGGAGATGATTATTATTCCTTGGAAGAACTGGAGCAATTGGAGGATGAGTCAATGGCCCTGATTGTCAAGAGATTCTCAAATGTCAGATTCAAAAGGAATCCCAAGTTCAAGTACAAGTCCAACTACAACAGATTCCAGAAAGGTGGATCTTCATCCTCTAACACCAGCAGTGGTGGGTATAAAACAGGGAAGGTTGATCGAAGCACCATTCGATGCTTCAACTGTAATGAGTTGGGACACTTTGCCACAGAATGCAGGAAGCCAAAACAAGCTAGGAAGAACTCTTACGATTCTAATCAGAAGAGTAAATCTGAAAGGGCTTACCTGGCAAAGGGAAGAAGCTGGGATGATACTGACAGTGAAGATGAAGAAGTTGGGAATCTTGCTCTCATGGCTAGTGATGCAAGCACCTCATCGTCAAGAAAAGAGGTAAAATTTACTGATGCTGAATTAGTTTATCATCTAGGAGGTTCCTTAGATTGTGCTCATCGTGATAATAAATTGTTAAATCAACAAATCAAAGACCTTGAGAAAGAGGTCAATGAATTAAGACTTGTACACATTAATCAAGATAAATTAAAAGATCAAGTGTCTTTTCTAGAGAATAGAGTTGACTGTTATAGAAAACTTGAAACTATTCTTAAAGACAAGATCACTGGTATTGAGGCTAAGGTTAAAGCTTACTTTAATTCTTGTTCGAAGTCCAAAGAGTTTTACAATAAGCAAGCTGTTAATCAAACATCTGGTATAGGTTATGATTACAGTGCTGCTATTGGAAAATTAGGCATAAACTCCCCTCCTCATGTCTGTGCTAAAGGCAGGGAAGTACCACATGTGCTTAAGGGTGTTGATGAACCCCTCTATAAAGAATCAATTGTTGAACCATTTGATGAGACCTCTTTTATTATTCAAGAAGAAATCCGTGCTGAAGATAATGCTAATGGGAAAGCTGTCTCCAAGTCAAGTGTGTCAAAAGTTCCAGTCAAGGTTGTGAAAGCAACTGAGACTAACTCAGACACACATGAGTTGGATAACACAAATGCCATGTCTACCATGCATAAGTTGCCTATTATTAATCCTTCTCATAAAGCATGTGGTGTTCCTGATTGTATGTCTTGTGCTTTTAATCTGATGTTTGCTTATTTTAATGGTAAGCATGTTTCTAATGATAAGACTACTCCTCGTCATCATGTGAATAATAGAAAGCATGATAGGTCTAAGACTGCTAGTCCTCCTAAAGCTAGAAAGGAGACATTTGTGCCTAAGCCTAAACAGAAATTTGTCAAGGCTGTTCACAAGGTCAAATGTTCAGTCATTGAGAACGTTGAGAATATTAAAATTAAGAATGTTGTTTTGCCTGATAAAGGCCAATTTTACAAGAATGCCGGACCCAGCCAAGCTTGGGTTCCGAAGAAGGTCTAATCCATTTGTATTGCAGGGCATTAAACAGGTACAACCGGTAGTGTGGATTCTTGACAGCGGATCGTCAAGACATATGACCGGAGATAGAGCCCTGCTATCAAATATGGTTGAGAAAGCTGGCCCAGTGGTTACCTTTGGAGATAACAACAAAGGTTTAACGGAGGGATATGGCTGTTTGCTAGCTGGAAATGTTATCATTGAAAATGTATATGTTGTGCAAGGACTTGAACACAATCTGCTTAGCATTAGTCAGTTCTGTGACAACGGCTACAATGTTTTATTCGACAAGCTGAAGTGTCAGATTCTGCACAAGAAAAGTGAAAAACCCTCCTTAATGGGAATCCGGAAAGGAAATCTGTTCGTAGCTGACATGAACTCTGGAAGCAATCTTGAAGTCAATTGTTTCTATGCAAAGGCATCGTCAGATGAGAGTTGGCTATGGCACAAGAGACTTTGTCATCTCAATTTTAAAACAATGAATTCTCTTGTCAAAAGAGAATTGGTAAGAGGTCTGCCTCAGCTGGAATTCTCTCCAGAAGGACTATGTGAGGCTTGCCAGAAATGAAAGTCAAAGAAAGCAAGTCACAAAGGCACTAACACATCTTCCATAACTGGTGTTCTGCAATTATTGCACATGAATTTATTTGGTCCAGTTAATATCCTTTCAATGTCAAAGAAGTGTTACTGTCATGTGATAGTTGATGACTATTCCAAGTATACATGGGTTTTATTTCTTCACTCTAAGGATGAAACACCACAAGTTGTGATTGATCATATCAAGATGATTGAGTTAGATTCTAACGTCCCTGTTAGAGCAATAAGGTCAGATAATGGGACAGAATTCAAGAATGCACTTCTCAATGGATTCTGTACAGACAAAGGGATTACCAGACAATTTTCAGCTCCTAGAACCCCTCAGCAAAATGGAGTGGTAGAAAGGAAGAATCGTACATTGATTGAAGCTGCAAGAACGATGTTAAGTGAATCAGGTCTTCCAATGTACTTTTGGGCTGAAGCTGTCAATACTGCATGTTATACTCAGAATCGAACTCTAATCAACAAAGACTTCATGAAAACTCCTTATGAGATTTTGAATGAACAGAAACCTTCTATCAAATACTTTCATGTATTTGGTGCCAGATGCTTCGTGCTCAAGGATGGAGATGATCGTCGTGGTAAGTTCGAGGCAAAGGCATATGAGGGTATTTTTGTTGGATATGGAAGAAGATCATATAGAGTGTATATCATTGATCAACACAAAGTAACTGAAAGTGTCAATGTTACATTTGATGACACTAAACTCCCTAGTATCCAAACTGAAGACCCTTCTGAGAAACTGAAGTTTGATGATACGTCAGATTCAGAATCAGAACATGGTCAAAAACCTGAGGTTGTTGCTGGTGAAGAACCTGTCAATCATGATGATACTCAAGGTAATAGTGATGGAAACTTTGGCAACAATGAAGATACCACTGCTACTGACGGAGAATCTTCAAGTCAACATGGCAACAACTCAGGGGGAGATATTGAAGGATCATCTAGTAGGACACAACATCACAATGAATTTCAAGGCGAATCATCAAGATCAAATCTTCCAAGACAAACTGTCTGGAATAAAGCTCACCCTTTTGAGTTGATTATTGGTGATCCAGATGTTGGAGTCAGAACTAGACGTGCTACTCAAAATGAGTGTCTGTTCTCAGGATTTCTTTCTGAGATGGAACCTAAGAAGATTGAAGAAGCACTAACTGATCCAGATTGGGTGATTGCTATGCAAGATGAGCTCAATCAGTTTGAAAGTCAACAAGTCTGGAAACTAGTACCTAGACCTACACACAATAAAGCTGTTGGTACTAGGTGGGTATTCAGGAATAAACTAGATGAAGATGGTGTGGTTACGAGAAACAAGGCAAGACTGGTAGCAAAAGGGTATTCTCAAGCTGAAGGCATTGATTATGATGAAACCTATGCTCCAGTGGCTAGACTTGAGGCCATCAGGATATTTCTGGCATTCGCAGCATTCTCAAACTTTAAAGTTTATCAAATGGATGTCAAGAGCGCCTTTCTGAATGGAAAGCTGGATGAAGAGGTATATGTAGAGCAACCTCCTGGTTTTTAAGATCCAAATCATTTGCATTTTGTCTACTTTCTTTTCAAGGCAATCTATGGTCTCAAACAGTCTCCAAGAAAATGGTATGACACTCTCTCTGAATTTCTTATTGAAAATAGCTTTGTTAGAGGTGTCATAGACAAAACTCTCTTTTCTAAAAAACATAAGAATGATACTATATTAGTCCAAGTCTATGTGGATGATATAATATTTGGGTCTACTAATGATAATCTCTGTAAGAGATTTGCTAAGTTAATGCACAGCAAGTTTGAAATGAGCATGATGGGAGAGCTGAAGTTCTTCCTTGGATTACAAGTAAATCAAAGGTTAGATGGAACATTTATTTGTCAATCCAAGTATCTCAAGGAACTCCTCAAAAAGTACAATCTAGAGGACTCTGCATCAGCAAGGACTCCATCAACTACAGCTGTCAAGCTTGGACCATGTGAAAACTCCATTAAGGTAGATGTCACAAGCTACAGAGGTATGATTGGCTCGTTACTCTATCTTACTGCAAGTAGACCAGATATTATGTATGCTACATGCTTATGTGCAAGGTTCCAAGCGGATCCTAGAGATATTCATCTCATTGCTGTTAAACGAATCTTAAGATATCTTAAAGGAACACCAAATCTAGGTATTTGGTACCCTAAAGAATCTGGTTTTAACCTTGTCGGATATACAGATTCAGATTATGCAGGAAGTGTTGTTGATAGGAAAAGCACCTCAGGGAGTTGTCAATTCCTAGGTAGCAGACTAGTCTCATGGTACAGCAAGAAACAACAAACAGTTTCCAACTCAACGGCCGAGGCTGAATATATTACTGCTGGAAGCTGCTGTGCTCAGATCTTGTGGATTAGGAACCAACTACGAGACCATGGCTCTGTATTGAACAAAATTCCTATTTTATGTGACAATACAAGTGCAATAGCCATCACCAACAACCCTGTGCAGCACTCGAGGACAAAGCACATTGACATCAGGTATCATTTTATTAGAGAGCACGTCATGAATGGTACTGTTGAACTATTTTTTGTTCCAACAGAAGAACAAATAGCATATATTTTCACTAAACCACTTGACGAATCCACATTTACCAGATTAGTTGGTAAATTGGGCATGTTGAATAGTTTTAGTGATTAATTTAGTTAATATCTGGGATCTGTTCTTGAATGAATTTACAAATGAATTTTTCATAAATGAAAAATTCATTTACAAATTTATTTTATCATTTTATCATATTTCTTGCTTATTTCTATGTAATTTATATTATCTTATCTGTTTTTATTTTCCCTACTTGTTAATTTAAAATATCTCAGAATATTTTATTTTCTCTAAAAATATTTTTCTATGAATTTTATTTGCTAAAATTCAATAGAAATCTATTTTTAGAATAAAAATAATAAATTCTGATATATTATCTTTGTTTCTGTAAATATTATAGGTCTGTATTTCAGTTTTACTATTTTGTAAATATTTTCTGATATTTTTACTAAGTTATATAAGTCTTTATTCCAGTACATATTTATATATGTGTGTTTCTGTGTTTAAAGCTGATATGACAATCGGCAAGACAATTGAAATTGTCTTGCTGAAAGTCATTTCAGTTTAAATTTTGTTTATTATGTTATTCAATATAGTTTTATACTGGCAAGACAATCGGTATGACTATCAATTGTCTTGCCAGTTATAAACCTTATATATAATTATTTTCCTTTTATTATTATACTGGTATGACAATCGGTATGACTATCAGATTGTCATACCACTTATAATTTTAGTATTTATTCTTTTATTTGTTTTCTTTCTTTTTACCTGGTATGACAATCGGTATGACAATCCCGGATTGTCATACCAGTTATACTACTTAATCGTTTATGTGTGTTTTTATTTTCATTCAGTTTCTCTCTTTTCAAATTCCAACAGTTATCTTTTCTCTCTTCTCTCTCTTCGATCAAAATCAAACTAAACTGCCATTGTTGATCTTAATTGCTCGAGTTTTTACTCAGCATACAAATTCATCACTTTGTGATATATACATACAAGTATATATATACAGAGGTGCTGTTGGATTTTTGTTAAAAAAAAACAAAAACTAATCAAAATCAGTTTCTGTTTTTTATTTTAGTTATTTATTTTGGTTATTTTTAATTTTAATTTCAATTTCTGTTTTGTGTCTTTTGGCTTTTCAAAACTGCGTTTGTGAGTTAAGAATTTTAACGAGATACATTTCTGTCTAAATTTTTCGATTATAATTAATTTAATTCGAATTATTAAATTAATTTAATTAATTCGAATTTTCTTAATATTATTCTTAAAATTCTGAAAGTGTGTGTCTTATTATTATTTTAAATGGCTCTCAATTTCCAAATTATCGCGCATAATCAGGTTGGTTATTTTAATCCGGAAAAATGTGATGTTGAAAAATTTAAGCCTTGGATTAGATTTTTAAATGACCATTCGATTGTTAGCTCTGCTATAAAATCAAATGTGATTTTAAATGCCGATCTTCTTAGACTGATTTGCACAACCTCTACTGTGGCCGATGATTCAAAATCTTTTTCATTCACCGTCGCAAACACACAGTATGTAGTTGATGAAACAGTCGTCAATCGTGCGTTAAATTTTCCACTAGACAATTTCTGTAATTTACCCTCTGAAAATGATATCACAAATTTTTTCCATGCTATTCACTATCAGGGGGTGATCAATTTAACCAAACTTTCTAAATCCAATTTGGTGTCTGAATGGGATATTTTCTTCGATACACTTTCCAAAGTGTTTGCCAACTGCACAAAATCCAATTTTCATAACATCACTTCCACTCTGCAGTATATTGGTCTTGCGGTTGTTTTCAATCAAAGGATCAATTTTGGCAAACTACTTTTTCCCATTCTCTTGAGACGTCTAACTTCTGCTTTACGTGATCATTCTACAAATCGTAGGGTATCATGTTACTATGCTCGTTTTCTCATGCTTATAGCAGATCATCTTCTCACACCTGAACACAAAGCCCTTTTTGCTAACTCTGCAGTAACCGAACCCCCTCCAGTTAGCAAAAAGATTTACACTCGCCAAGACACAACCTTCAAATTCATGCAAGTTCCAGTACTTGTATCTGCTTTCATGGCCACTTATATTCCTTTACCTATTTTCAATCTTCCCGGTCATGAACAGCAACCTCAACCTCCAGTGGTTCAAGCCACCCAGGCTCCTCCAACATCAGATGCTCTTCCATTACAGGTGGTAATTCCTCACTCTCACTCCCTTCCTACTTCTGTTGAAAGACCCCCAGTGGTTGATAGGGCTGACCATGAAGTTGTAGAACCACAGCTTCAATCCCAGGTCATAGAGCCAAACACAAAGTCACATTCTATCTCAACCTCTCCCCCACTGTCTAAAATGTTACCCAGAAGATTACTAGGAAGTAGTACATTGTTAAATATGAGTGAACCCTCAGCTCTGCCTCCTCCTAAGAAAAGAAGAACATATTCTGAGGCATCTGAAAGCCCATCCTTGTCCTCCCAACAGGACATGGACTTTGAAATGGCCAATGAACAGTTACTAGAGGCATTCTCTCAACAGGATGCATCTATTGAAATTCGCCATAGGGCCATGGCATCTTGTACTGAGTCAAGCACAATTCCATTACTCACAATGGAACCATACACTTCCCCAGATCATACTCAGGACACAGAACGAGGAGTGCACGTAGAGTCGGTTACAGTGCCTGCCATAGTTACGGCAGAAGAGCAGTCACATGCTTTAGAGGGAAAATCTGACTCTCCGCCATCTTTAATAGAGTCATTTTCTCCCCTCCCAGATCCAACACCTCTGGCTCCCTTATGGGATTCTCCACTCGCAGATTTATCTGGAGAAAGTGGAGGGCAACTCGGTCAATCTATCCCTGAAGAAATTCAGACATCTATTTCAAAAGATTTGATGGTATTGACTGAGGATCGGGACTAGCGAATTCCCATTGCACCACCACTGACCTCTCTTGAAGAGGCTAGGGTGATTTTTACTGCAGGTACAGAAGAACAGCAACAGGAAGACTCCTCACGAGCAATTATATTGAGAGAAACACAAGCACGTGAGGTGAGTGAACCAAACACGAGTGAAATTCAGGTGAGAGCACACACAGACACAGATACTCAAAACCTGTTAGCTCAAATTGCTGCTCTAAAAGAAGAACTTGCTAAAAGCCAAGCTGAAGCTCAAGCATTCAAAGCACAAGTGGTTGAACGGTCTTCTTCTTCCACCTCTGTCAACAATCAGCTGGCAATCATCAGGAATGACATCTCAGATCTCAAGACCACTGTAATACCAAAGCTCAATTCCATTCAGGACACTCCAACTTTATCAGCTGATGACATATCCAACTTCTGCTCTCTACACACACGAATGACTTCTCTTGAAGACCTCGTTGAGATGAATCATTCACTGGACTCCTCAAGATTTCTAAAGATAGAGACGGGCATGGAACATCTCAATAAAGGGATGAAGCACCTATATTTCATGATCAAGAATTCTCATTGCCCTAATGAAGAACAAAGAGCTTATTTTGAAGGACCGTCTGGTGGAGGATCAGGCTCTGAAGGTGATGGAGGTTCCAAAGGAAGGTCAGAAGAGGATCCCTCAACTAAGGGGGAGAAGAAAGGGAGTAGTGCCAAAGGGAAGGAAAAAGATACCTCTGCTGGAGACAAAGGAAAGGCTGATGATGTCTACTACAGTGGAGAACAGGATGACTTTGACATTTTTGACATTCCCACTGAACCAGTCTTGGAAGATAAAGATGGTTTATTTGAAGCTGAAGAGGAAAGTGATTTTGGAGATTGGGAAGAGGAAGCTACAGTGGATCCTATCTTTGAGAAAGAGTTTCAGCAGCAGTCAGAGATGAAAAGAAAAGAAGCTAAACTCAAAAAGGTCTCCCAGATCATTGACAAGAGGAAAGACATACAAAGAACAGAAACTCTACAAAAGCAACGTCTTCATGACATTAAAGCTCAAGAAAGGAGAAGAGATGTCAGACTGAAGATTGGTGAGAAATGGGATGAAGCTAGGAGAGTACTTGATATGCCTCAGCTGAGCACTAACAATGATAGATAGTTCCTACATCTTCTTGACAAGCTGGAAATCTCAAATCCTAACAATGATATGTACATGAATGCTATCAAGACTGAAGTCTCAAGGATCACAGCTGCTTTTGATAGATCCCTAAATGAGATGAGCATTTTTGTATATTGTCAGAGTGAAGGATCTTTCAAGGTGTCACTTCATATGTTTGAGAATCGTTCTTTGTCAGAGATTTGGGTTCTTCTCAACAAGATAAAAAGAAGCTCAGAGTTGAATGATGTTCTTCGAGAAAGGCTTAAAGAGTTTGCCAGCAGGACTAGTCCTCAAGTGGTCAACAATCCTCATCAAGTGAGATTCTTTAAGTCTGATTGTCTTCAAATCTGTCAGCTAGATGTACAATCTCTTAAAGACTACTCAGCTAAGCATCTGGTCTGGATGGAACATCATTTAAGAACTGCTGGATACTCATCCATGTTGAAGACTCAAGCTGCTGATTTGATTCAAGCTTATTATGAAAAGAATATTAAAAGGTACAATCAGATCAAGAATAAGCTCAAGTCAGTTGGAGTTCAACCAGTCAGACCAGCAAGCTTCACTTCAGAAAAGGATCGTGTCTTTGACAAGGAATTGCTTCAAGATTTAGAAGAAGGTGAAGTCAGAAGAGAAGACAACTGAAGTCAATTAGCTCAAAACTCAATGTAATATGATTAGAGCTTTATGAATCAAGATAGTCTAATGTAGTTATATGTTCAGGCTAGAGGAACATCTATCTTGTATTCACTTGTAAATTTCATTTGGAATCTGGAAAATGTTAAATATAATCCAGAACTTTTCTGCTATTTACTTTGCATTACTGTTTATATCTTTTTCTTATTTGTTAGTTGAGTTATCCTCTAGGTATTTGTTGTTATTGTCTAACAAGCAAATAGGGGGAGATTGAAAGGCATATGTCATAGCCTATTCGTTTATTCGAGGATTTAACTCAACTCTGATAAGAATGTAATAAGTAAATAGTGGATCGACCGTCAGAGAGATCTCACAAAGTAACATCTATCAAAGGATAAAGAAACATTGTTCATGTGCAGACTTGAAGATTCACTGGAAGAAGTTCAAGAATTTGATCATGCCTCAGTGATATAAATCAAGATCGTGGATTTAATCAAGTGACAGAGATCTCGTCAGGGTATCAATTTATTACAAGGATTTAATCAGAGTATCAAAGTCAAGACATGAAGAAACGTCACGGAAGTTAGTCACTCATGAACCAGACAGTACATCGAGTGTCAGCATTGAAGTGGCGGAATTGATTCATAAGTCTCAGTGATTTTCAGAAGATTGTCAGAAGAATGGATGCTGCTCAGGGATAGTATTAATTCTCTATTAATTAATTAAGTCATATAATTTAATTAAGAAAATAAATTATATCTGCAAAGATTAATTTATTGATTAATTGAATTAAATTGATTAATTAATTTAGAATTAATATTGAGGATTTACAAGATTTTAATTGGTTTAAAATCTGCTTAAATTCAAAACAAGACAATTCATTTGAACTAGTATGACAATCGGTATGACAATCGGTATGACAATTGATAGTCATACCGAAAGTCATGCCAATACATTTAATTGTCTTATTAGAATTTCTGTTTAGATTAAAATATGTTATTAATTCAGCAAGACAATTTATTTGAACTAATATGACAATCGGTATGACAATCAATAGTCATACCGAAAGTCTTGCTAGTTCATTTTGATTGTCTTGCTAGTTGTAAATATTGTCATACCGAAAGTCTTGCTGGCCAAAGAGATTGTCATGCCAGTACATTTTTTAGTTCGGTGTTTGATAAAAGCAGCAGAAGACCTTTATTGATCAACACTTACAGAATCCAATCAAACAGAACACACAAGAGAAAAAGGAGCAGAAAACAAAAGCATAACATTTTATTTTTCATCTGCTTTTCTTCAAGATTAAATTTCTAGATTGTTAAGTTAAATCCAATCAACTAGAAATATTTATCTTGTTCTTGTGTATCAATCTAGCGGATTAAAATCCCTAGAACTTAATCTCAAATCGCATTTAGCATTTGATCTTTTAATTACAAAAATAGAAAAAGTTCATGTCGAATTTATTCTAGATTTGTAATAATTGATTTGAGATTAATCCCTTGTAACCGATACCGTAGTTGTAACACCTTTCAAGTTTAATAAAAGTTTTATTTAACTTGAATTTTGTTTCACAATTTTATTCCGCATTTTATTCGATTAAACGGTATTGTTTGCATTCAACCCCCCTTCTACAAACAAATTGGGACCTAACATCAACCCCAACAGAAAACCAGTAAAACAAAAGAGAAGAAACTTTGCTCCGGAGAGGCAGAGAGCCATTGACGAAGAAGTAGAAAAGCTACTCAAAGCAGGAATCATCAAAGAAATCAAATATCCGGAGTGGCTAGCTAATGTGGTCATGGTTAAGAAGTCCAAGGCAAATGGAGAATGTGTGTGGACTACACTGACCTAAATGATGCATGCCCGAAGGACCCGTATCCTCTTCCAAACATTGATCAACTGATAGATGCCACCTCAGGACATGTAATGCTAAGTTTCATGGATGATTTCTCCGGATACAACCAGATAAAGATGAACCCGAAGGACATCCCTAAAACAACATTCATAACTCACAGAGCAGTATACGCTTATGTGATGCTACCCTTCGGCCTTACAAGCGCAGGATCCACTTACCAAAGAGCCATGAACAAGATATTCAAGACCCAGATTGGGAGAAATTTGGAATGCTACGTCGATGACATGATTTCTAAATTAACAACTATACCAGGGCACGTGGAAGATCTGAAGGAGTGCTTTGAAAATCTGAGGAAGAACCAACTCAAGCTAAACCCGGAGAAATGCACCTTCAGAGTAGGAGCAGGAAAGTTCCTAGGATTCATGATCAGCAACAGAGGTATAGAAGCCAATCCGGAGAAAATAAAAGCAATCCAGGAGATGAGAGCTCCCAGGACCCAAAAAGATGTGCAGAAACTAGCAGGATCACTAGCAGCACTCAGGAGATTTGTCTCAAGACTAGCAGAGAGGTGCTTACCTTTCTTTGATTTACTCAAAGGAGCAACCAACAAAAAAGAGGTAAACTGGAGCCCAGAGTGCCAGAAAGCATTTGAGGAAATCAAATCCTACCTCTCCCACCCACCAATCCTAACTAAAGCTGAGCCAGAAGAGCCTCTCTACTTATACTTGTCAGCAGGAGCACAAGCCGTAGGAGCTGCACTAATCAGGGAAGAGAATGGAACACAACAACCAGTCTACTATGTAAGCCAAGTCTTAAAAGATGCAGAAACAAGATACCCAAGATTGGAAAAGTTTGTCTTTGCTTTGGTTACAACATCAAGGAAACTCAGACACTACTTCCAAGGGAGGGAGATCAGAGTAGTGACAAATCAACCACTAAGGAAAATACTCCACAAGCCAGATATCTCGGGAAGACTCGTTAATTGGGCTATGGAATTGAGCCAGTTCAACCTAAGCTTCATTCCCAGGACTGCAATCAAAGCTCAAGCTCTTGCAGATTTCATAATCGAATGCAACTTCCCGGAAGAAGACCAAGAGACAATGGACATGGATCAGGAGCCAAAAAAGGAAATTAGTCTGGGAGCCTGGACCTTAAAGGTAGATGGTTCTTCAACAACCGAGAGGTCAGGAGCCGGACTCATACTCAGGAGCCCAGAAGGATTTAAGATTCAGACAGCTATATCATTCAACTTCCCAGCAACAAACAATCAAGCAGAATATGAGGCGTTGATCGCAGGACTAAAGCTCTCCCGGACTCTAAGGGTCCAGAACTTAAAAATCTACAGCGACTCCCAGATAGTGGTCAAGCAAACAAACGGAGAATACATAGCGAAGGACCCTATTCTGGCGAAGTACCAAGCGCTGGTTCAGAGCTACTTAGCCTCAATCCCAAGCCACCAAGTCCTCCAGATATGCCGAGAAGAAAATGAAGAAGCGGATTTCCTATCCAAATTAGTCCGGAATTTATCAGATCTGGACTGCTCAGTCTACTTCGAAGAACTCCACAGACCATCCATTGACTCCGGAGAGGTCTTTGAAATAGAAAGCACCCAAAATTGGATGACTCCATTCATAAACTACTTGGACAAAGGGGAGCTCCCAGAAGATAAAGGAAAAGCTCAAAGATTGAAAGCAAAAGCAGCCAAGTTCTTCCTCGAAGAAGGAGTACTCTACCGCAGGACCTTCTCATCTCCAATCCTGAAGTGCATCGGCCCAGAAGAAGCAAAGTACTGCTTGACAGAAGTACATGAAGGAATATGCGGTGACCACATGTCTGCCAAAGCCCTAGCTCATAAGATCGTAAGACAAGGTTACTACTGGCCAACAATTCATCAGGATGCAATAGAATTCGTCAAGAAGTGCAAGGAGTGCCAGCTCTTCAGCAATGTGTCCCGGATAAGCCCAGTCCTACCATCCTCAGTCCTGTCACCTATCCCCTTCGCTGTTTGGGGTATTGATATCATGGGACCCTTCCCTCGAGCAAAAGGAGACCTCAGGTACCTACTAGTCACTATTGATTACATGACAAAATGGGTTGAAGCAAAAGCAATGAGGACAATCAATCAGCAAGACTGCATAAAGTTTATGGACAACATTTTGATGAGATTCGGGATACCACGAGTCCTAGTATCAGACAATGGGCCCCAATTCATCGGATCAGAGTTCGAGTCTTACCTCCAAGAGCGCGGGATCAAGCACAAAAAATCATCAGTGGCATATCCCCAAGGAAATGGCCAAGTAGAAGTAACCAACAGAATCCTACTCCGAGGTATCGAGAAAAGACTCAAAGAAAGCAAAAGCAAGTGGCCAGAAGAACTACAAAGCGTACTTTGGTCCTACAGGACAAGCCCAAGGACAAGCACGGGAGAAACTCCATTCAAACTAGCTTATGGAACGGAAGCAATGCTGCCCATTAAAGTGGGCTCTCCTTCCCACAGAGCAATACACTTCGAAGAAGAAGCAAATGAAGAAGGACTCAAAACAAACATGGAACTAATTGATGAGGTCCGGGACCAAGCTGTGGAAATAATGGAGAAATACAAGGAGAAAACAGGAGAGCATTTCAGTAAGAAGTCAAGAGTAAAAAACTTCCAAGTTGGAGACCTAGTCCTTCGAGACACTGAAGCATCAGACCCCACAAATACCGGAAAGTTAATGCCCAAATGGGAAGGACCATACAAGATCAAAGAAGTCCTCAGGCCAGGAACATACAAGCTCTTGAACATGGATGCCTCAGAAGTCCTAAACACTTGGCATGGACTAAGGCTAAGGAAATTCTATCAGTAGTAAAGCAAGCAAAGCAACCAAAACACTTGTAGACAATATTGGCAACCAACCAAAATGTTTCTCATTCTATATTGTGTGAATGATCAATGAAAAGCTTTCTCTTTAACTTGCATATTTTTAGAAATCCACCACTAGTCCGGACGAGCCATTAGTCAGGACTAGAGCAACAAAATTTTACTTAGAATTAATTTTCTAACTAAAAGCAACCACTAGTCCGGACAAGCCATTAGTCAGGACTAGAGCATCCAACTTTTACTTAGAATTAATTTTCTAACTAAAAGCATCCACTAGTCCGGACAAGCCATTAGTCAGGACTAGAGCATCCAACTTTTACTTAAAATTAATTTTCTAACTAAAAGCATCCACTAGTCCGGACAACCTATCACTCAGGACTAGAGCAACCAACTTTTACTTGGAATTAATTTTCTAACTAAAAGCAACCACTAGTCCGGACAAGCCATCAGTCAGGACTAGAGCAACCAACTTTTACTTGGAATTAATTTTCCAACTAAAAGCAACCACTAGTCCGGACAAGCCATTAGTCAGGACTAGAGCATCCAACTTTTACTTAGAATTAATTTTCTAACTAAAAGAATCCACTAGTCCGGACAACCTATCAGTCAGGACTAGAGCAACCACCTTTTACTTAGAATTAATTTTCTATCTTAAAGCAACCACTAGTCCGGACATGCTATAAATAAGGACTAGAGCAATCAACTTTTACTTAGAATTAATTTTCTAACTAAAAGCAACCACTAGTCCGGACAAGCCATTAGTCAGGACTAGAGCATCCAACTTTTACTTGGAATTAATTTTCTAACTAAAAGCATCCACTAGTCCGGACAACCTATCAGTCAGGACTAGACCAACCAACTTTTACTTAGAATTAATTTTCTAACTAAAAGCATCCACTAGTCCGGACAACCTATCAGTCTGGACTAGAGCAACCAACTTTTACTTAGAATTAATTCTCTATCTTAAAGCAACCACTAGTCCGGACATGCTATAAATAAGGACTAAAGCAATCAACTTTTACTTAGAACCAACTTTCTAACTAAAAGCAGCCACTAGTCCGGACAAAAGGATTAGTCAGGACTAACCAACAAAATTATACTTGGAAAAATATTCTAAGGCAAAAACAAACTACAGAAACAGACTAAAACAACAGCAAGGAAAGCATTCATTACAAATTCACCGGCCTCAAACGAGCCCGGAATAAAGTACAAAAAAAAATATTACAACAACCAAATATTATCAAATATTAAATCAGTAGCAATTTTACAAATCAAATATAGATCAGGACTCCGGAGCATTAGGAGGCAGGAAACTGGGACAAGGGCCATCGAACGGCTCCAGTTCACCTAGTCAAAGCTCAATATCTTCCTTGGCTTTGATAAACTCAGAGACGAAACTATCCCAATCAGCCTCCGGATTCGTCTTGATATGCTTTTCAGCAATCAACCAGCACCGAGCTATCTCCGGAGCACCAGCATCGGCAAGGGCTCTATCGTACTCCTCGGACCTTTTAAATTCAGCAACAACCTCAGACTCCGGACGCACAGCGGACATCTGCTTCCGGAGCTCAGCTAACTCTGACTTTAATTCGGAAGCCTCCTTTTCAGCATTTTCCGCCCGGATTGTTACCTCATTCAGGTGCTTATTCAGTCCGGAGAGGGAATTGTCTTTCACAATTATCTGGTCCCGGAGCTGACTAATCTCCGAGTCCTTACCAGCAATGGTACTCCGGGAGATTTTAAGTTCATTGTAGGCCAGAGAAGCTGATCCGGCCATATACCCGCCAAGCTGCAAAAAATGGAAAAACTCAGAAAAATATTCTAAGGCAAACCAAGGCAAAAAACAAGAACGGAAAGAAAATACCTGACCCCAGAGCCTGGAACACTCCTTCATTGTGGCATCAAATCCGGACTCATTCATCTTACTCCACTGAGTTTGAGTCGGAATCCCAGCCATGAAGCGAGCCACATTCTCCTCCAGCCCCGGACCATCTTCATCCGGACTATCCACATCAACTGCTTTCCCTTTGCCAGCCCCGGACCCAGAGCCAGCTTCATAGTTTTCAGCCCTAGGAGGTTTTGACCCAAGAGTCCGGAGCCTCTTCCTCCTCCGCCCAGAATCAGCACCCGGAACCTCCCCAATAGGACCTAGATCCTCAAGATTGTCAAACTCATTACCCATATCCAACTCAACATTATGCTCCGGAGTGGATTGGTTCACATGAACTTCAGGCTCCGGATTGGGGATGGCATTGCTCTGCAATCCCTCCTCGGCCGAGGCGTTTGATCCGGAACCACCAGCAGCATTCTTCTTTGGCAACTTGAAAGCCTTGCCCAGACCTTTCAGAGTATCAATGTAAGCGGAGGACGACATGTCCGGATTATAATGTGGTAAACCTGCAGGAAACAAACAAAAAACACAAGTCAAAAGCAAGAAGCAAACAAGAAGGGGAGCAGATAGGAAACATTTAAAAGATCCGGACAAGAAAGAAAACTACTTACAGCCCAGCCTATGCAGAGTTCTATGATTCATAAAGGTGTCTCGGGTCATCTGGAAACCCAGACATTCACAAAATGCAAAAATTAACCGGAGAGCGTCACCCCGGAGCACATCCCCGCGGAAGCGAGTCCGGACTCCTTCCGAAGCTATATGGGGTAAATAGTGCAAGTCCAAACCCCGGAGCATGATCAACTCCCCATTCCAAAACTTCAGCGAAGATTGCTGAATAACGGGCCTATAAGAGCCACCGTATCCACACTCCGGAGCCCGGAACCGAAGCTCGTATAACGGAAACTGGCTAGACCGGACTAAATGAAAGATGTGATGCCACAGCTTGAACGTGGGCTGAACTTTAAATTGATTGCAAGTGGCAATGAACCAAGTCATCCACTTTATTCCATTAGGCGTTATCTGCATTGGAGAGATCTTGTACACATATTTGCACAAGTGTTTTAGAAACAAATGCCAGTGCGGATTCCATCCAGACCGGAGATGCTCCAACCACACGGGAACGAAGCCATCAGCCGGCCTATGATGAGCCCTCTCGTCCGGAGTTGGCCACCTCCACTCAATCCGCCGATCCAACTGAAAAGCAGCCCGGACCGCCGAATCCTGGACTTCATTATCTAGCCCATAATACTCATCCTTCAACTCATAGTGCTCCTTAGCCACTATGCTGTTAGCAAACTTCCTATCAAAAGCTTCCCTATCATAGGGCCCCGGGCCAGCATTCTCCTGCCTAGCATATCCGGACCTAATGCTCCTAAAATAAAAACTATTTTCTATCTCTTTACTCTTAGTAACAAAATAACCAAGATTCTCCACCCACAAACCCTCCGGACTACAGGGTACCTTCCGTGAAGATATTTTAGCAACTGTAAGCTTCGTTATTGCCTCAGAATCCGAAGTGGAAGCCCTCTTCCCCATCTCAACCCGTTCAGAATCAGCAGAAGACTCAGAATTCGAACTAGATGGCCCCGGATAACAAGTTATGAAGGCCTTGGCAAGAGCTTTAGTCCGGACCATAAACCTAAAACAAATTACAAAGGTTAGTCTAAAACTCCTACAGTTTATTTATCTTTGAAGCTACATGGTCCGGACTACCCTATGATTCAATTTTATTACAAGTCAAAATCAGTCAGTCCGGAGACCCAACCAAAATATAAAACTAAACGTCCTCTCCAGACTGGAAACCCCCAAACCCAAACAAACAACCCTAGCCTGTTATATAAACAACCCAAAAACAACAACCAATTACAAACTCAAAACCTAGCTTATTAGTCCGGACTAAGTACCCAAGTCCGGACTCTAACAGAAAACCCTAATTCCAGAAACACTATCATTACAGGATCAAACACCAAAATATAGACAAAAACATATATATACACACATATATACAGAAATACAAGATAATCAAAACAAGAACTAAACACAACATCATACAAAAACTATAGCAGAAACACAAAACCCAATCGAACAGCAAACTAAAATAAAGAAAAGAAGAGTAAGAAACTTACAAATGAAGAGATTACGGAGAAATTGGGGAAGACTGGACAACGGCGGCGCACCAGCAAGAAATCCCGACGGAAAAAATTCAGAGAAAAGAGAGAAAATTGAGAAGAGAAGATAAAGAAAAGTAAAAACTAAAGAAAGAGGGCAGCCCCTCTTTTTATAGAGGCAGTGAAAAATCCGACATCCACGCCACGTGGCACGATCCCAGCCACCCATCATAAGCAGTAATTATTAAAGAGTAATTATTACAGCACGTCTCTCCATATCCTTACAGCTGTAATAATTCAAATAATTGGGCGGAAAAACCCCAAAACCGTTTCAACTTCCAAGTCCGGAATCCTCTCACTCAACGCACTCCGGACTGGGGGGCAACAAAAGCTCAACTCCTGCTAAAGACAACCACCTTAGTCCTGATTCGCCGAACTCAACGAACTCCGGACTGGGGGGCAACAAAAGCTCAACTCCTGCTAAAGACAACCACCTTGGTCCTGATTCGCTGAACTCAACGAACTCCGGACTTGTGGGCAAGAAAAGCTTAACTCCTGCTAAAGACAACC
Source organism: Apium graveolens (assembly GCF_009905375.1). Classification (NCBI taxonomy): domain Eukaryota; kingdom Viridiplantae; phylum Streptophyta; class Magnoliopsida; order Apiales; family Apiaceae; genus Apium; species Apium graveolens. The sequence goes on along the minus strand of NC_133651.1, from coordinate 314,375,686 downwards.
ACCTTAGTCCTGATTCGCCGAACTCAACGAACTCCGGACTGGGGGCAACAAAAGCTCAACTCCTGCTGAAGACAACCACCTTGGTCCTGATTCGCTGAACTCAACGAACTCCGGACTTGTGGGCAAGAAAAGCTTAACTCCTGCTAAAGACAACCACCTTAGTCCTGATTCGCTGAACTCAACGAACTCCGGACTGGGGGGCAACAACAGCTCAACTCCTGCTAAAGACAACCACCTTAGTCCTGATTCGCTGAACTCAACGCACTCCGGACTGGGGGGCAACAAAAGCTCAACTCCTGCTAAAGACAACCACCTTGGTCCTGATTCGCTGAACTCAACGAACTCCGGACTGGGGGGCAAGAAAACCTTAAATCCTGCTAAAGACAACCACCTTGGACCTGATTCGCTGAACTCAACGAACTCCAGACTTGTGGGCAAGAAAAGCTTAACTCCTGCTAAAGACAATCACCTTAGTCCTGATTCGATGAACTCAACGAACTCCGGACTGGGGGGCAACAAAAGCTCAAGTTCTTTTAACAAAACAATCAAAAGCTCATGTTCTACAAACATACCCAAATTCACTCCCCCATCCAGAAAATCTGCATAAGGGAGTGGGGGGCACATGATAGTCCATATAGCTCCTGGGAGGGCTACTCCTAGGCTCCTAACTCCACATAGCTCCTGGGAGGACTACTCCTAGGCTCCCAACTACATACAGCTCCTAGAAGGACTAGTCCTAGACTCCTGACCCCATACAGCTCCTGGGAGGACTAGTCCTGGCCTCCCAACTCAGTCTAGTCCTAACACTACAATCCTGACTAGTCTAGTCCCGCGACCCCAACCTTGAGTAATCCCAGCACGTGAGACGCTGACCCAAGCACATGATGGGAGTAACTGTCACGCATCAATCATGGGAATAATCAAGGCACGTGTCAGAGGATCCTCAAAACATTCCTCGGCCAGTCCCGCACTGACACATATAAAGCATCCACTCCCGCCAGGTGTCCTCCGCTCCCAGAACCAATGGCTACGATTCAAAGGTACCAACCCTAAAACCCTATCCTTGGGCTATAAATAGCCCAAGAAGGTGAGGTTTTGGGGTTAATCATTCTTTCACACTCATATACACACACAGCCACCGTACATTCATATTCATCCTCATCTTCCCAAAAAGCTAGTTCTTACTCTCACGCCGGAGGCGCCGCGGGACTCCAACCCCCCTTCCGGTGTTATTTTGTAGGAACCCAACCACAGCTACACCTCAGCGGCGAAGGATCCAGGACGGCGTCGAAGGAGCAGCCCCGCCACCAGGAGTTATCAACTGTGATATAGTGTAATATGGTGTATGAAGGAATATTATTTTTTTATAAATGTATACTCACAGAGAAAGAGGGTAATCAATTATTTTGTTGCAATAGCTGCAGTGATAAACCCCCTGGATATTGCAGATATTTCTCTGAGGCACACCTTGCATGAGGTAAAAAACCAACTTGCCTTTTGGTCTATCCCAATAGTTTGGGCCTTTAAAGTAACAAATTTAGCCTATCATAACAATTTTATTTGTTATCATGTATAACTTTCGGAAGTTAATATGAGGGGCAGACCGTCTATGTCTGCCGCTATATTTACGGTAGAGTATTTGAAATTTCTTAGTGTCTTGTGCACTGTTAATCAATTTGAGTGGTGACTACCAACTTATGTGTATCTTTCCAGCTGTCATTGCCGCCACAAAGTTTTTAACAGTCATGCGGTTGGTCACCAGTTATTTGTGCAACGTAATTTGAGGCGGTGATGAGCCAACAATGAACCTCAGTGCATTTGTGAGGGAAGAGAATCTATCACGCACATAAGTCATATGGTCAGAATCAGAATCCATGTAGACGGCTGATGCATTTGTGGTAGCAAATTAAACAGAAAGCTGAAAAATTAAAGAACAAGTTGCATACTTGCAAAGTATATTTGTGAATAATATAACTGAATTTTTTGGCTAGTGGTAGTGTAGTGGGAACTAAAATTAAATTATGTATATATCGAGGTAGGCAGTCCTGATGCC